>NC_137200.1:25111905-25161905 GCF_960531495.2 Zeus faber | reverse complement strand
CCATCAATACACTCTTCATCATCTTCATCACTCCATGCAAACTCTTCATCATCTTCATCACTCCATGCAAACTCTTCATCATCTTCGGCACTCCATGCAAACTGTTCATCACCTTCATCCCTCCATGCAAACTCTTCATCTTCATCCTCATCCATACAAACTCTCCATCATCTTCATCACTTTATACAAACTCTTCATCATCCTCATCACTTTATACAAACACATCATCTTCAGCACTCCATGCAAACTCATCTTCATCCCTCCATGCAAATTCTTCATCTTCATCCTCATCCATATAAACTCTCCATCATCATCACTTTAAACAATCTCTTCATCATCTTCATCACTCCATACAATCTCTTCATCATCTTCATCACTTATCAATACACTCTTCATCATCCTCATCACTTTATACAAACTCATCATCTTCAGCACTCCATGCAAACTCATCATCTTCATCACTCCATGCAAACTCATCATCTTCATCCCTCCATGCAAATTCTTCATCTTCATCCTCATCCATACAAACTCTCCATCATCATCACTTTAAACAATCTCTTCATCATCTTCATCACTTATCAATACACTCTTCATCATCCTCATCACTTTATACAAACTCATCATCTTCATCACTCCATGAAAACTCACCATCTTCATCACTCCATACAAACTCTTCCTCATCTTCATCATCTTCATCAGTTCATGCAAAATCCTCATCATCTTCATCACTCCATCCAAACTCCTCTTCATCCCCTCCATGCAAACTCATCATCTTCATCCCCATCCATACAAACACTTCATCATCTTCATCACTCCATACAAACTCATCTTCATCCCTCCATGCAAACTCATCTTCATCCCCATCCATACAAACTCATCATCTTCATCACTCCATACAAACTCTTCATATTCATCCCTCCATGCAAACTCATCTTCATCCCCATCCATACAAACTCTTCGTCTTCATCCCCATCCAATCAAACTCTTAATCATCTTCAACACTCCAAAGAAACTCTTCATCATCACTCCGTACAAACTCTTCATCATCTTCATCACACTCTTCAACATTTTGGGGCCAAACAGGATTTGGATTTTCTTTCTATTTTCCATTTTTATCTCTTCACTGTTTGTTCTACTGTGATAACGAGACCTAGACCTTATGTAATGTAATCAAATGCAACGTAATGTAACGTCTAGTAATGTAATGTAACGTCATGTAATGTCATCTAATGTAAGGTAATATAGCTTTGTTCTCCCACCAGGGGGCAGGAGAACAGCCTTTGTGAGGAACTGGACAGTATGGAAGCACGTCAGAGACTTTTTCCCAATCAAGGTTTGTTTGGATTTTAGGTTCATTTCTGCTGGAGACAAGGTGCTGACCCATGAAGGTCCGATCACATCGCATCCACACCATGTAGAGCGAAGCCGACCGGACCAGTGAAATAGATATAATTATCAATGTGGACACAAAGGACTGGGTGCTATTCATATCATTACCTTGTCAACCAGCTTCTTTTTCCTTCTTTTAAAAAAAATAAAATTCATATAAATTTGGCTGATTTGGTTCTGTGATTCTCAGAAATACTGGAATAATGGTATCATAACCTTTACATAACACTATTAGTCAGACGCTTTCGTTCAAAGCAACGTACGAGTACTGTAGTACATTTGGTCCCGGTATTAAACCCATGTCACAGTGACAGATAAACCTGCTTTTGGAACCAGCAGCGCGAGCAGAATTCCATCTTTCTTTTTGAAGGAACTTAGAAGGTAAGGACGAGACGGACAGGTCAGGCCAATGCATCGTAAGGTCACCGCCTCAGTGAAATGTACCGACATGTCAACGTCTTTTTTTTTTTTTTTTTTTTTTTTTTTTTAAATCAGATGAAGTCAAAGAATGTTTGTCCCCTCTGGTGCTCAGCTGGTGAAGACGGCCGAGCTGAGTCCGAGCAGGAACTACATCCTGGGCTGCCACCCGCACGGCATCATGAGCGCCGGAGCCTTCACCTGCTTCAGCACCGAGAGCTGCGGCTTCTCCCAGGAGTTCCCCGGGGTGCGGTCCACCCTCGCCACCCTGGCCGGGCTCTTCAAGATCCCGCTCTCCAGGGAGTACATCATGAGCGCAGGTCGGTTCAGGAGGTGGTTTAAGGGTAAATACCGACAAAATGACCACAGTGGTGTTTTACACTCTATCCTTCGGGGTTTGTCTTATTTAATTCACAATTGAGCTTTTAAACAGTGGCAGGATTTTAATAATATTTTGACACAGATTCATTTACATACAAAACTTTGTTTCATCAAATCCATCCACCCCCTTCTACCCGGTCCAACCCTCCCAAGGTAATAAAATTTACCACTGACCTTCCTTTATGGACTCAGGTTGCGCAAGTCACATTCCAGGAGACAGATAAAGTTCTTAACAGCCGCAGTTTACTGATAGTGGAGCTGAAAAGGAGCAACATCACCTCTGCACCTGATACCACACAGCACTATAACGGTGCGTGTGAAACAAACAGAGCAGTCCCAAGGGATGGATGCTGCTCTGGAAGAGCCTCGCTGAAAATATCCGAGCAGCTTTGGGGCAAACTTGTTATTTCACCCTGTAGATAGATCAACTCGATTCGGTGAACGGTCCTTCTCGTCTTGTTCCTCCTATGACCAGGCCTCATCCCCGTCAGCAAACCCAGTCTGGCCCACCTCCTCTCACAGAGCGGCAAAGGAAACGCGGTGGTGATAGTGATCGGGGGCGCTGCCGAGTCGCTGGCCTCTTCTCCCGGAGTCAACACCGTGGTGATGAAGCAGAGGAAGGGCTTCGTCAGGGTGGCGCTGGAGTTCGGGTGAGGGAACCTTACGCCCAGTGACAGGTCCGATGGAGCTCACAGTCCAGAACCCGAAGCAGAACCCGAACCCTGCCGCCTGTGTGTGTGTGCTTCCCCGCAGGGCTGACCTGGTTCCTGTCTACTCATTTGGGGAGAACGAGCTCTTCCGCCAGGTGATTTTCTCGGAGGGCAGTTTGGGCCGGAAGCTACAGGACCTGTTTAAAAAGATTGTGGGGTTCGCTCCGTGCTTGTTTGTCGGCGAGCGCTTTGCTCTGCTGCCGTACAGGACCCCCATCACCACCGTGGGTGAGTGGAACATGGCTCCATAAAGGGACATTACGCAGCATGTTAACATGCTGCTTCCATCATTTAGAAGCGTTCATAGCACAACCTGCTGAACATTGAACTTAGTACTCTGTTGCAGCTGCTGTGCATCAACGCCGTCCGACAGGGAAACGCTTTAAAATGTTCAATCTTTTTGAAAAAGGGAAGCTCATGATCCTGATACCGAACAGTAGCAAGTGGGCTTGGTGGAACAAGCCGGGAGCAGATGGACAGCGTGTCATGACAACGGCTACTCTCCTGAGTGTGTGGGGGGATGGGGGTGTTACCTGTTGATCGTAAGACCCATCAACGAGCAACGGGTGTACAGCCACTCTGATCCTGGGCACCAATTACCTAGACCCAGGACAGGTTTGGCTGCTCAAACCACACCATCCCAACACCACATGCACCAACATAAGAGACTAGAAATAGTAAGTTGCTCCGCTTCAATCCCCCACCAAGAAACATGGGACTAAGCAGACACCATCAATGGATGGGTGGGATTGGTTCAAAAACCTGAGTTTACCGTTTTCAAAAAGGGGATTTTGTTTGGGTTTTTTATTTATTTTTTTTTTAAAGGCTTATGACGTTTCCCCATTGGACGGCATGGAAGCAGGGTGAGAAGCTGCAGCAGAGGCCTAGGTGGAAACCGAGCGAGCCTTTCCCACAAACGTATTCCTCTAACAAAACATTTCCCTTGTTTCAGTCGGGCGTCCCATCTCTGTGCCCAAGCGCATCACTCCCACAGAGGAAGAGGTGGACCACTACCACGCCCTCTACATGGAGAGCCTCAGCGCCTTGTTCCACCAACACAAAGTCAGCTGCGGCCTCTCTGAAAGGCACGAGCTTCAAATCATTTAGACTCCGGCTCCCTCCACTTGAAATGGGATGTTAAATAATAAGAATCTGTTTTCTACAGGACTCCTTTAATAAAATATATTGTCTGGAGGTGACTTGGTGTTTTTTCACCCACAAACTGATCTTCATGTTCCACTGCCTCTTATGTTTTTGACTAGAACTCATATATATATATATATATATTAGTAAATAAACTGGAAGTATTTTTTTTATACAGTTGATACATCGAGTTTTAATTAAATTGTATTTTATTATTGCATTAAAATACATTGGTTTATTTAATATCAACTTTAACCCTTTTGCTTGACCACTGCTTTCTTAGGTTCTTTACATTTCCATATTATTTCTTCCAACACCAATGTATTTCACACAATCCTGTGTTGGAAATACATCCAATTTATCTGAACAAATGTTAGTCCCTTTCAAAACATTGCACAATGTTAAACATTTTTAAGACAAAGGATAAATCTCACTCAGCATTAAACAGCTATACTTTTATTTTAAGTTAATTATTTTAAGCTTAAATGGGATCAATTATACTTTTCCTTATTTTCTATCATATATTTAATGTTACAGTGTGGGATGTTCATATTAGATGTGGCCAAAGTGTCAAATAATGAGGTAAACTAATAAAGTAATGTCTGTGAACAAAACGCCCAGGATACCGACTGCTCTCAACGCTCCGTTTCCAACGGATCTTTCTACTCTGTACGAGCTGACGTCAACTGGTCACAGATTTCTTTATATGGTCATCTGCTCCATCCCATCGTTGTGCGTTTCTCCAAACAAAACAGTGATTTTATTGTAGATGTATTTATTTTATTTTCTTATGTTTATATGAAACAAAATCCCAGCGTGCAGTGTCCCCTACAAGCGAGGAGCGCGGCAACAAAAACTTTTAAATGAGGCCTTGTAGATCTACTCAAACCCTGTTGGCTCAGAACTAGGCGATTGGCTGCTGCAGCGGAGGGTGGTGAACAGGAATCTATTATTCTTTTAATTTCAACTTTCAATATTAAATATTTAGGGTTATACAATGTAGAACAGAAATGCTGTGCTCGTCTTTTTAATGAAGATTGAGAGAACTCCTCACACCACCTACTTCAGATTAACCGTTGTATAAAGCCTGTTTATTTTTCCTATTTACAGATTTTTTTGGACCATCTTGGGGCAAAGAAAGTTAACCAAGCTGTTTTTCGTTTGATCAATGAGACGTTTTAATTGTTTCAATGAAATGTGGGAATTGATGAGATACTTTTTCAAATATTCTCCTGAACGTTCACATGTCGAGATTAGGCTCCAGTCTGTCGCTGTTTCTAGAAATCAGGGTGGAAACGTCAGACCATGAGGTAGAAAAACCAAAAACTAAAATTGTTTTGTTTCAATGACGAAAATCAATTACGTTAATGGAATTGAAACCCAGTTTATTGTGAGTGAATTACACAGTACGTGTGTATACATTGCCAAAATGATGGAGGAAAAAAAAAAAAAAAAAAAAAAGGGAACAAACAGAGCAACAGGATCAGCTTGCTATGAAGGATAAACACCACAGGGAAAAGCACGACGACTAAAACGTTTGAAAGGATTAAAAAAAGTCGACATCGTCCGGAGCATCCAGGTCACGATATTCGATGATGTTGCGTGGATCGCCGCGCGCCATTCTGAGAGAGCGGGGGGACGGACAGGGGGAGGAGAGAAGAGAGGAAGAAGAGTTGAAAGGGGCAGAACGGAGGCAAAGCGCTGCAGCGTGGGACCGGCGGTCGGCGGGGGGAGAGGGGAGGTCTGGCTTACAGCGGCGTTACCTGTTGCGAAGTTTCCCCGGGAAGCCGCCCTGACCCCGGAAGCCGTCGTAGTTCCCACGGCCACCTCCACCTCCTCCCCCGCCGCCGCCGCCTCCTCCGTACTGGTTGGGGGGGTAAGGGGGTCCTCCTGGCGGAGAGAGATGGATCAGTGCCGCACTCAAAACCAAACTACACTAGCACGGTGACATCCAGTACGAGCAACAAGATTCCGCTGCGATCGGGCAAATTTAAAGGAGGAAGTCTCACGAAAACGTCACAAAATAAATCTGCTCCACTTAAAGTTTGTTTTAAATCCCCTCCAGACTTGGGAGGATCCACCACGGAGCGAACGTGAAAACCTGCCGCTCTACCTCCGTAGCCCATGAGCGGTGGGCGTGGCTGGCCGAAGCCCATCAGCCCCTGGGGAGCTTGGGGTGGGAAGGGGAGAGCGGGCGCCATCACACCTAGGGAACAGTAAACAGGAAGGGAGTTGAGGCTTCAATCAGGAGGCTTTCGAACACACGGTCGGTTTTCCCGGCAGTCGCGGTCGGGGGCGGCTCACCTGGGGGACCCGGCCCCGGCAGCGGCGGTAACTTCATCTCGGGCAGCGCCGGCCGCTTGGCGTCCATGAGGAAGTTGTTGAAGAAGCTCACCTCCTTCTTCACCTCCTCGATCTTGTCGCCGTGCTTGTTCAGGATGTGCTTGCGCACAAACTCGGGGCCCTGGAAGTTCAGAGTCGCGTCTTACTTGTCACAAGGTGAAAGAAACGACGTGATGTTCGGTGGTTTCTGTGTTTGTATCGAATTTCTCGGCCTTAGTTTGAAGGATCCTCTGGTGTCAAATCATTCTAAATCATCAAGTTAAAGGAAAACGCTGGTACCAACACTTCTATTGCAGCCAGTTCAAAACTGACGACATTGTATCCGTATTATTATTATTATGCTTTTCACACAAAAGCTGTTCGACAGGCCACACCTTGAACTTCTTGCCACTGAGGGGGCAGAGCCATTTGTCCTTCCCCAGCTCCTGGGTGTTGGCGGAGACAAACTTCTCCACCTCCTGCTCAGGGTCCTTGCGTCCCATCTTGGCCGCCTCCTCCTCGGACAGAGTCTCCTTCACGTTGTACAGAGGGTTCAGCTTCTCCTCAATCATCTTCTGCCACTGCGTCACTGCGGACAACACACGTTTTCATGGTCGTTTGGGCTCAGTTTTAAAAGTTTGTCTCGTACAAATAAGCACCATAATTATACACCCATTAAGAAGTTACTTTTTTACTGTACTAGCCAATATAAATTTCATGTTTTTAGTCTGTTGATTGTGGCACTCAAAAGGTTGATTCAGCTGGTGTTGAGCGCAAACCCAATTCTTATTTTTGTATTTTTTCCAGGCAACATCCTTTTGTCTCCCCTCTTTTTTCTACATCAATATAATAAATTATCATAAATATGCACAGAAATATATAACGATTGGCCAGGGAATCCACGATGAACATCCAATCACTGCCCCGGGCAATAACCGATTTGACCAAAAGGACATGATATCTGTTGTTGCTCCACCTTCCTCAAGCGCTACTCTACCAGAAATTGAGGGAATCCAAAGATATGACTCCAACTGATAAATTCCTTGACATGAAGACAATAACAATATAATTTCATCCAGTATTTGACGTTTTCTTTTTTTCCCGGCCGTAGCATCAGTCCCTAAGGTTGACTAATGAGACAGAGTAGTTTCGGGTGGCGTGCTTCTGCAGCGTCTGCGTTGCTGGAATGGGAACCAGCAGGGTGAGCAAATAAACAGCAGCACAGACCTTCTCCGTTTGTGATGCGGTTCGGAGGGATGGGTCCCCGCACGTGGACCATTCCACAGCGGTTGGGCATTTCATCCTCACTGGGGTACTCGCAGGTGTTGTAGTAGTCAATGGAGTGGACGATACGCAGGTAGAGCAGTAGGCGGTCCAACACCTGGAGCAACAAGGACCAAGCGCTAATATTTCAATTTCCCCATTGTGCTGCCGTAGGCAAAAGGAAAAGTTTTTTTTTTTTTTTTTTTTTAACCTAAACTATATTTTTCAATCATCGTGAGTCAACCCGAGTGATCGGCATCAGAATCATTTCAATCGATGCAGTTAAATGAGACAGACCTTGACCAGCTTGTCGTCCCTTTCCACGGTGGTCTCAGTAGGGTTCGGCTCTTTGGTGCCTTCCTCAGCGTCTGGCCCGCCCATGCTGCCCAGGAGCTCCTCTTCCTCAGCGCTCACCTCCTCTATCAGGTAGTCAGTGATGTTCTTCAGGATGGGGTTCTGGGCCGGAAACTTAAGCAATACACCCACAGACACATGTTAAAACAATAAAAGTAACATAACGGTGTCACTTTACATCGGTACAAGAGCCTTCAGGTGTTGAAACTTGGTAGAGACTGAAGGTTTCTGGCACCTCGGCGCTCTGTCCGTCCTCCTCTGGCTTGCTGCTCCACAGTTCACCCTTCTCATCCAGGGCGTGGATGAGCTTGGCGGCCATCTTGATGTCGTAACGGAGCACCTGCTTGTGCTGCGTGATGCCGTTGACGTTTCGCACCCGCCGGACGAGGTCCCGGTTCACCCCCGGCGCCAGCTCGCAGTCTCGCAGCTGAAATAGAATAAAAACAGGACTCAAAACTTTAAAACCTTAAGGTTGTGCAAAAGATCAAAGTATTGAAGAAGGAGAAATTCTAAAGTAGCATGAGCCCAAGTCGCCTAATTAATAAACTAAATCGAGGGTTTGCACCAATTCAACCTTTTTCACGAGCAGTCCACACTGGTTGGTACTTGAAGATTGTACAGATATGAATACTCAACTTTTTAAGTAATGATACAAGTGAGAGCACAGATCTGGAAGACCCGGTGTATTTAGTGATTTCAGAGAGATTTATTCACCGCATAATTTTAACAAAATCAGATACAACGTTACAGTATTTCATGGGCACGGCATCGCACACCAACACATTCTTCAAACTTACCCGAATGTTCTGAAGGTTCCAGCAGATTTCCTTGATGTTGACACTGCGATCAAAGGTCACCCAGCAACGTCTGAAAAACCTGAAGAGACAGGGATTGGGAACCAGTCAGTCTTTTCCCTTCGGATGTAGAGTCCGTATGAACTCATCTTGTTTTGGGACCAACCTGCGTTCTGGGTGTGGGTCAGAGAGGCAGACGCGCAGGAAGCCGGGGTATCGCCGACAGAGCTGTGAGGCGGGGGGGGGGGGGGGGGGGGTCGAGTAAAGAAAACAGAGTCATAAAGAAAACGCAGGAGTGCCAGGTGGACACTACCCCCGAAAAAAACAGGCACTAATGATGGATGACACACCAGTTTTCCCCTCAAGGTTTTTTTTTTTACCCCATTTCAAGTTATTATTCAAGGACTCCTTTCACAAAAAATAGAACCGCATACTAACAATATCTATGCAGTGAGAATAACAGAAAAAAAGATATGCCGACTAAATCAGGAGCTCATTTTAATGTGAGGACTGGGACTCCTTACTGCAGAGAGTCAAGTGGAGTCTACGCTGAAAACCACTACAGAGATGAAATTTGATCAACTTAGAACCTCATCGTGCCAAACGCTCCCGATGGATCATAGATACACTTCATTCATCCCCAGAGGGAAATTACAAATGCCTGTGCGATTGGCTTTCATTAACGTCAATAGTTCCATTACAAGTCTATATAGATGTGCTCTTCTTACACGTAGGCTTTGGTTAAAGGAGCGCTGGAAGATACTCTATTGTCTGTCAACCGTGCTATGGGTGGAAAAGGCTCCGGAACACACTCAAGTTTTTCCCACGAACCCGTCGGAGGAACACTACTCAAACTGAAGCTCAAGGTTATCTTTGGCTCATTGACGTGACCAGATCGACTACTACTGCCGCGCCCCAATCAACTCACCGCTATGATCTCGGCCTTGGAGATGGAGGGGGCGATGCTCCTCATGAAGAGGGAGCAGGTCCGGTGCAGGGGCCGCGGCCTGGGAGCCTCATCCCTCGGCTTCTTCTCCTCCCTCTTCTCCTCCTCTCCCTCCTCCTCCTCCTCATCGTCCTCCTTGGCTTTCTCGGCTTTCATTTCTTTCTCGCTAGCTGGGGGGGGGGGGCAAGTATTATATGCGTAATTGAAAAGAATGTTGACACAACACAAATGCTTCCTGAAACGAGCAAAAGTGTCGTTAAAATTTAGATATTTGAAAAGCAATAAAAAATATCTGATTTTATGAGAAAACATCCAGAGGAATGAGGAACTCCAACTTCTAGTCACCTTGCAGTTTTTCCCAGTGGTTTGAAAAAAACAGAAATCAATATTGGAATGAAGAATTGATGGGTGACCCACCTTCACCATCCACCTCCTCATCCTTGTCCCCACCCTCTTCCTCCTTGGGGGGTTTGTCAGAGCAGTTGGAGTTGGATTCAGAGTCGGAGTCAGAGTCACTCTCCGATGCAGTGGCTTCGTCTTCACTGTCACCGCTTCTCTTCCTCTTCCTCCTCGGCTGCTCAAAGAAAGATTTCCTTTTCAAGATTCAAGATTTTTTTTTATTTGTCACATTTGGATTTCCTTTTGGATTTTGTTTATGGAAAGAGCCAACAAGGCCAAAACCTCTCGCCACAAGAACAGTTTCTCACCAATATTTAACTTATTGTTTTACATTTATGTTTCATGTATGCACCGAACACCAAGACAAATTCCTTGTTCGTGTAAACTTACTTGGCAATAAAGACTATTCTGATTCTGAAAACAGGAGTCTTCCATGTACCTCTCCGAATGGGGTGTTGTCAAAGCTGTGTTTGTTTAACGTCTGTATACTAATTTTAGGGTTATACAGACTAAGACTATAACTAATAAATGGATGGCATATAACTCAGGTTTTGTTTTTTTCTCCTTTCTTCAACAAAAGTTTAAAATGTTATGTTTCCTCTGTATGGCACTCTATATAGGAAGACTTTTTCAAGCCTTGGGTTTGGGTTTATGCTTCCCAAAGACTACCATTCAGTCAGCACTTTGGCACTAGCTTCAACACCGCAACGGCTGCCGCAATAAAACACTGACCTTCTTGTTTTCAGGTACTTCTTTACTGGAAGCCTCTTTCGTCCTTTCCTCGACCATACCATCACCCTCTCCAGCCCTGGCAGCACCCTTTTCTGTGTTGGCAGAATTGCCCTCCACCTGCACAGTGAGCAATCATCAATGCAGGGCAAAAGAATGACAAACAAATCTGATTAATGATCACAAAAGATAGCGCGCATACCCGCTCATTTTTGTTCTCCACGTGAGGTTTGCGGTCGGCCTCCGCCCCTTTGAGGTCTTCTCTCCTGGAGGACTCAAGTCCTCCTGGGCCAGCAGCTAACCTCTCCCTCTCCTCCTCCTCTTCCGACGGCAGGTCCAAGATACGAAGGTCGTGATCTGTGCCTCCTTCCATCTTTATCACAGCTGCGGGTGAAGAACATGCCAAGAGTGAGTTCAAAAGGGCTAACATGGTCTTAAGAGTAGCGGTGATAGAGGCTGGTGGAAACAAGGTGTTTGCTTTGCCCTTGATAATCGAAGCAGCCCCTGCTGCAACATTAACATTCACTAAAATTGCTTTACCATTACAATACGAGACATTTTAATTCACACACATCCACTGATCTCTGGGCTCTTACCTGCGTCCAGAACTTTGATGATAACTGGCGTCCGCTCAATATCTAGGGAGAGGTTGTCAAACCAGCCGTTCTCCATCAGGAACAGGTAGACATTGAGGCGGTTTTGAAGGGCGCTGTGGGCCTCAGCCTTGAGACGGCTGGTTTCATCTGGGTGGTATTTGGTCCTGAACCTGGGTTCGCATGCAATGCCAAAGAAGGTGAAGGGAGGGGTGGGGTTGGTGGGTTTTAAACGTTAAAATATGTATTTTGTTGTGACTTCAAAAGCAGCAGTCAAGTCTTTTGTCCATATATTTTTATACAGAATCAGTCAGTCAATAACATATTTTTTTATGACTTTGTCTTCCTCTTTTACATGATAGTTCATTTATTTATTACATGTTTTCCCTGTGAAATGACTTCTCATTACGCTTATAAGGAAGCGTGAAGATATTTCACTAGGGAATGCAAAAACACAAGATGCCGATGAATTATAAAATCAAACATTCACAGCAATCACAATTTCACATGAGAAAAAAAAATTATATAAAAAACAGATTTATCATTGAGAGTGTACTACATTTACCTTTTGGTCTCCCAGTTTAATAACATACAAATACTGAGAGTGGTCTCTTCTGTGAAAATGCGCTCCACTTCACCCCCCCAGTGTGTCTGTTGTATACACTGAAATTCGGGTTCGGGAATACGATTTGTTCCAAATATAAAAAGAAAATGGGGGAGAAAAACCATGAAACACAAAAAAAAAAAAAAAAAAAAAAAAAAAAAAGAAAATGCTCCTTGCGCTTGACTATCTAAAATCCCTGGTACTGTGTGTCTAAGAGCAACTGCATTGTGCGCAGTGCAAGCCCTCACTGTCTAACGAGTCCCGCGGACGACTTTTCCTCATCTTCAAAAAGACACTGGTCGTCAAAAGGAGGAGGTGTGGAGGGAGGAAGGGTTGGTTATGTCAGAACACAACATGGACAACAAAGCATGATCTCTGAAACACACCTGTGTAATAAGTAATGAGCATAAATATGTATAAAATGACCTCATCTTAAGAGTTAGCAACACAACTCAAACAAAACAATAGTTAATGGCTTAGCTTAAAAGAAATACAAAACTTGCCCAAGTTAAAAAGACAATCTTGTTTTGTGATGCATTTCAACTAATTTCAAGTTCAGAACTTTACTGTAACCTGTAATTTCATGACTAAAACTACCAGTCTTCTAAATAAAGTGTAGTTTCTATAAAATCTGTCACAACCAGTGAAGACAATTTTATATATTTTTTATAATTCCCACAAACGTCTTATGCGACGTGATGTTGAAGATGTGATATTTAGACGATTTTTGTCTGCCATTAAATAACCAATTACTTGCAATGCATGCATTTGATTAAGTCCTAATGACTCGCTACCAATTTTTAATTGGGGCGTTGATAAATCTTCCCATATCCCACTGCAATCACTGAACAAGAGCCTTTAATAAAAATAAAAACAGAAAAGCAAAGCAATTATAAAGTAAACCTACATACAGAACTACCAATAATACTAATCATAAATAAGTTATCTAGTAGAGGCAGTGAAAATCGTACCACTCTTCATCTTTGTGTGCCAAAAAGAAGTCCTGCATCTGCTGCCGGCGGAAATCGATCTTGTACTCATTGTAGCGCTTGACGGCCTCCGTCTCGTCCACAGAGTCATCCAGGGACAACAGGAACTCCTTAAAGGTCTTCATGATGGGCGGCGGAGGACCCAGGTCTAGGTCATGGATGTTGCCCAGCCTAGTGCACAAGGCGGCAAGTTACCATATGGTACTGAGCCTCATTCACAAATCACACCGGAGAATACAAATAGGGATACTTCACTACATTTGAAATATCTGAATATTTACAGCACCAACCCTAGATACAACAAAATAAATAAAGTTAACAACCTCGTTAACAATGAATACTGCTGTATTCATTAATTGAAATGAATGCATGTATTTCTATAAATAGCACCTGGGTTCAACAACCAAGTTTCAAGAGGTTTACTTGTCACATACATATACATACTTTCATACATATATGCAGTGAAATGTCTTTGCAACGCACCCGGAGATTACGCACAATAGTTACTAAACCAAAAATAATAGCTAACCTAACCAGTCACTGTTTTGTATAAAGAGGAGTATACTCAGCTCTGACCTGGCCTGAATGGGGATGCCATGATGGGGCTGCATTAGGTGCAGGTCAGGGTGGCCCCAGTGCTGTGGGGGGGCGTAGCTGGGCCCTCCTCCACCACCACCCCCACCACCACCCCCACCACCACCACCACCATATCCCAGGTCATATCCCCCGTGGTAATGGTCTCCACCGTGATCATCCCTGGCCACCGAGAGCGAGAGAGGAAAAAAAGGGGGGTGCTCAAAATAAAAATAATAATGTTTAAACAACAGTGGGACATTCCAGAGCCAAGCTTACCAATCTCGCCTCATGCGTTTCTGCTGAGGACTCATGTCGTGTCTGGGCGGCGAGAACCTCTCCCTGCGACCCCTGTCGTAGTCACGGTACTCCGCCCGACTGCGCCGCTCTCTGCCCCTGTCCCATTCCCTGGCAAATTAGTTTTCAAAACAACATTCAAACGACAGCAAAACGCATCACATCCCATCCCAACTCAACAACCCTGTAAGGACGCGGGCTCCTTCTCAGGCATCGTTGTGTGGCCCTCCCCACCTTTCGTTCCAGTCATCCCTGCGTCTGTCCTCTCTCTCTCTGGAACGGTCGTAGTCGCTTCGCTCTCGTCGGAATTTGTCTCTCCTCCTGCGATCATATTCGTCATCGCTGTCGGCCATCTTCATTGGAAGACAGGAGAGCCAAGTTACGAGGCGGGATGAGGATCGAGCGGACAGATACCCAGCCCCCAGCGCTCAATCTGACCTTTCATGCCAATGATGATGGAGACTAGGTTTACTGGGCTGATGAGCAGCCACAAAAAAATAGTTAGAAGACATTTTGTCATTAAGGAGGCAAAAACAACTTTTGAAACATTAGTCCTTGAGCTAATACAAGGAAATAGCCTTCTTCCGGTTAAGTCTAACTGTAGCCCACATAATCATGACAAAAAGAAATACACAGTTCAGATACAACCAGTAAAACTAATACTGGAATATTGTAGCTGCTAAGAACCAAACTATCAAGTACTGTCTTCATGAGATCTTTATTGCTACCCCCAAGCACAACTATAACTTTGCAGAAAACAGTGGTCACAGTAGCGCTGTAAAATTGATATAATATCCCGCAGCAGTAAAACAACATAAATTGGGTTTAGGTACAATTGCACCTCGGATGGAAGTTTTTTTTGTTTTTTTTCTTCTTTCAAGGTAAGGGGGTTAAAAAGAGTAACTTTAGGAAAATAACGTCTTGGTACATAGTAAGTGTTGCTGGGTCAATGACATGACATGTCAATTTTGGAAGCATATTTACAACATTAAATAAATATACATTTTTAAAACACTACATAATGTGACTCAACTCTCCCCTGGTTATTAATTTACAAAAGCATTAATTATGGGTAATGGGAATTTAATGACAAATACAAAAATGTCATTCAGAGTAACTGTCCATACTCTAACACCCTCTAAAATAAATGATTAATGACACGACTCTGGAGCTGCAAGCCATCTCCATGTGTGAGGTCACAAACACAGAATATGTTTAGGACTGTTTTCCACTCCTACAGTTTGTGTTACGACTGGATCCAATGCTGCAACATGAGGACACGGCACCGGGTTTGATGGAATACAATGAGTATATATTTACAAAAATGGAAAGAGAATCAAATATCAACCCTAACGCCCTGCCCACATCAAGCAAGTAAGACAACACACACACACACACACACAGTGTGTATGTAACCACTATACATCGATGGAGTCTACACTAGGCAGCTCACACAATGCAAATAGACGCTCGTAGCCACAACATGCACATTTATAAGGAATTGGATGATGGCGTCACAAAGCATCTTACTCCACAAACTCATCGCGCTCAACCACCCGACCGCAAGTTTTACAACCGGCTACTTCCGGTCAGATTTGGTCGGTTTTTCACTAATTCCTGCACTGTTTGAGGATCGATTTGGATGAAACTACAAGATGTCTGAGATGTCCCGGTTCTAACGACACCTCAACTGTCTATAGCTGCAGCAGTTGTACTGTTCCAGACACTTTTTACCCCAAAAGTGCCAAGGAGAATAATTATTAAAAAAAACTAAAAAAAACTGAACAACAATAGTGAACCATACCTATGGGATGGACCCTTAAAATAATAATTACGTATATGCCTCTACAGCAAAACCTTTTTAGACATTGTCCAGCTTTTCTCCCTCACTTTTGAGCATGACGTTTTTGGTGTCAAATACGAACAAACGCCTAAATTATTTATATTTTCGATTACAATGCATTTAAAAGGTTCAAAGCAATACATAATTGTGGAGGTCAAACTATTACTATCTATAAACTGCTAATAACATTAATATAGTAAATAAACGAATAATTTGAAAATCCATTACCTCGAATGACATTATTAGGAGGATAAATTATACTATTCATAATAATTTAAAGGAATGGATTTCGTTCTCTGTGACAAGACTTTATGAAACATATTAAACACAAGGATTTTCAACACACCTGTATTTTTTCTCATTTTGAAACCCTTTGTCATCGACCCACCTACTTTGGACAGTGTGGATTGTTAATACAGAGGTTTAGTGTATGTCGCCAATTGTATAATTGTTGTGTTGTGATAATTAACATTGCTATAATTGTCGTGTTATTATTGCATCTCGTTTTGATTAGAGTTCGGAACGAATGAGGTGTTTATTCCGCAACCAACACTGGGACGTATGAAAGCGGACAGAGCTAGCCTAGCCTAGCCTGTCGTCGTTTCGCAAGACATGTTCGACCGGGAGACGCAGCTTCGAGAAGGGATTTAACAACCCACGGATCACGCGGAGCCACGCTGCTAGCCGAGCTAAGCTAACCGCTAGCTGCCGGTTGGCTCCATCACCCGCCCAAGAAGTGGACCCCGCGCGGCCCGGAGAACCAGTTCACGTTAAACGAACACCGCGGCCGTGATCCGCGGGGGGTGTGAATGGACCGACCTTAAGAACTTTCCGAATATGAACACAGCAGCAGCAGCGACTCGACGCGACTCGCCTCCTTCTTGTCCGCCGCTCTTTGTCGCACGCCGAGCGTGACGTCACATTTAATGGACCAAGCCGAAGAGAAGACCCCGAGACTTTTTTAAATTTATTATTATTATTTATATGTATTATTTTATATTGTTTTGTCTCCAGTGCCAAGCAACAGAAACACTCCCGTTTTAGTGCGGATTGTTAATAATATCGTAGTTTGAGGAGCGGGGCGCCTCGTCACGCCGACATCCCGATACCACGCTGCGTTTTACGGAAACTGGGAAAAGTCGAACTCGTGCTGCGGTTCACAAAACCCCTAAAAACTAGAATCTTACAGACAATTAATGTGGTTGTATATCAGATATGTTCAACTGGTCTAATATTTGAGATAAAAAATGGGAAATTTGGAATTGGCCTCGATATAAACCGATGTGTTTTCCGGAACCCCGGAAACCTGTAAAGCGTACATAACACGACTAAACTGGACCCTGTGTGTTGCTGCCGGCAGCTATATTTATTATTATTATTATTATTATTATTATTATTATTATTATTATTATTATTATTATTATTCGTTTTCTGCGATCATAAAACGCCAATCCCACTAGCACGAAACTTGGAGACAGGTTCGACATGTTCCTAAACTAGGAAAGGCAAAAAAGGGATTCATGCGCCATGGTTGATTTTTCGCCATTTTGAAATTTGTCCAAAAGGTTTTCTTCTTTCCTAACAATTCCGACCGATATGATCCAATGTTCAGCAAAACCACAGCAAGTTATCCAATGGATTCATATACGCTCCACAGTTTGGCCACATTTAGTTCTAAAGTACACCAAAAAATGTCTGGGCTATTTTCACCGTGAGAAATCCGCCGTCGTTTGGACCATAGGTGGCGCTACGGCGATTGTATAACTTTCAATGGCGAAATCTCATTCCGCCCCCATTTGCGTCATGACCTTCCCGCCATTTTGAATTTTGTCCAAAACGTTTTTTGTTTTTTGTTTTTTTCTATGATTCAGGGTCAAACCTCGAAGGAGCGGATGCCTTGTTGTTTTTTGTTAATTAAAAACTGACTTCAGTATTCTATGGATGTCGTGGATGCACTCAGACAAGATGAATAAAATTTGTATTCGGGGCGGTCCCAACACGCCGTCGTCCAAGTTTGATCCAGATCGGTCCATTATTTTGGAATAATTTAGTAAAAAAAACTGCATTTTTCTATCATCGCAACAATGTACACGCATGCCCAAAATGGTCCTCACCAAGATGGCGGTATATGCAGATGTAACTGACGTCAGAACTTTATGGATGTCATGGATCCAAGGAACCCACAGACAATCTGAATAAGGCGTGTATTCGGGGCAGTTCCAATATGGCCTCGTCCAAGTTTGATCCAGATCGGGTCAGTATTGTGGATGGAGTTTGTGATCAACAATCGTCAACTCAGGAAGATGGCGCCACGCACAGATGTATTAATCCTTCCTCGCATGCGCAAGTCGACAGAGTACACAGATCGCCACGCGACATTGTCACAGTTGGACTTTAACTAAAGGAATATAAGATACAAACTCTTAACCATACCAAGTTACACAGTGACAGGTATTATTTTATTACTTGTCAACTTTATTATGTTCGAGAAACACAGCGTATTCAATGTCATAAATATATCAACGCTTCTGAGGACTGACACGCGCCAGAGTAAGTTCTCCAAAATAAAAACACCCAATAACGCGTCTATCAGAATTTATAGACATTACAGAGATATAAATGTATGCAAACTTTCTGAATTAAAATTACTGGTAACAATAACCACAAGAAATAACATAATACGAGGAACATGTATTTATTGTGTATGTGTTGTGAAATATTTTCATTCTTTTTGTGTTTTTTTTTGTGCAGCCCACTACACACAATTAATTTCATTATATATCCTCTACAAGTGAAGTCAGTTAAACCACTTACCTTAGTTTATTTATTAATAGCTTTATAACATACATTATTATTGTGAAGGCAGTTTTCAGTTTATTTACAAAGTGCCATAAAGTAACTATGTTCCCCAAAATAGTGAATAATGGTGATAAATAATGGTGGTCACAATATTGACTAAAATAATGGTGATTATCATTTCAGCCATAGTCATGCAGCCCTACTTCAGAATGATAAACACCGTTAGTTGCGACGTAGGGAACCCACCCACAGCCACAAACACCATCCCATCATAGAATTACACTGTAACCAGGCAGAAGGAATGAACTTCTGCAGTCACAAAACACACAGCAAGAGAGCGACAAAGCACATCCCAACATTGAACTTTAACGAAGGGCCGACTAGCCTGGACCCCACGTATTGCTGCCTGCAGCTACATTTATTATCAATATTGTTCTTATTATTAGTTATTATTATGAGTCATTATTATTCATTATTATTATTTATATAATAACAATAATACCAATAATTATAATAATAATAATTTTCTATAATCAATATGCATAAACTATTGTTTTTTGCTGTGTAGCGTTATCACTGCTGTATTGATTGGTGATATTTGGATGCATTTGGATGCATGCAAATGTTTATATTCAATACATTTGTAATATAAAGGTCACATGCAGATATATATCGTTGAATCATAATAAATATGAAGACAATCTAAAGTAAAACTCCATTAAAATCATGTTAAGGGGCAAAAATAAAAAAGGAAAAACGTAAAAGATGCATTATGGCTACCTCTATTACTCTTGCTTCTTATAAAAATGCCACTAATCAGGATTATGATAAAATAAATATCTTATCCAGTTTATAAAATATAATTGTACACCAAATTTGTTTAGCATTTTAGAATTGTGCATATACACTACTCACAAAAAGTTTGGGTTATTTGGCTTTCGGGTGAAATTTATGGAAAATGTAAAAAGTTCACGCTACAGTGATATTCTATCATGAAAGTAGGGCATTTAAGTAGAAGCAGGCAATGGTGATTTCCTCATCTCAAACAATTTATTGAAACAAAAGCCAACAACAGTGGTGGGTTTACCACGACAAAAAATGTCAACGTCTCAATAACTTGTCATGTGCCCTTGAGCATCAATTACAGCTTGACAACAACGTCTCATGCTGTTCACAAGTCGACTTATTGTCTGCTGAGGCCTGGCCCCCCACTCTTCTTGAAGGGCGGCCCTCAGGTCATTGAGCTTCTGGGGCACAGAGTGACGAGCCTCTACACGGCCACTCAGCTGACCCCAGAGGTTTTCTATGGGATTCAGGTCTGGAGAAAGTGCAGGCCACTCCATTTGAGGTGCCCCAGTCTCTAGCAGCCGTTCCCTAATGATGCCACCTCCATGAGCTGGAGCATTGTCGTCCATGAAGATGAAATGAGGCCTGTGTTGTTCATGCAGGGGCACAATGACTGGATGAATGATGTCATTCAGGTAGAATGGGCTTGTCACTGTACCATTCACAAAGTCTAGGGCAGTTCTGTATTGACTAGACACACCTGCCCACACTGTAACACCACCACCACCAAAGGCTCGTCTGGTGACAACAGTGGCTGATGCATAGCGCTCTCCTTGACGTCTCCAACATCGTTGGCGGCCATTTCTGCTCAACGTGAATCGACTTTCATCAGAGAACAGCACTGAGGCCACTGGTGCCTCCTCCAGCGTAAACGCTGCCTGGCCCGTGCAAGACGATGATGCCTGTGCCTGGTGGTGTGGTCAGGTGCCCTTGCAGGTGGTCTAGCCGGCAATGGTCTGACGTGACACGCACAAATGTGCCTGGAGTTGATTGGCATCATCATCCGGTTGCGCAGGACACTGTTCACAATGAAGCGCTCATCAGTGGGGGATGTGGCCAAAGGACGTCCACTTCTATGTCTTTCTGTGACTCTTCCAGTCTCTGTATCTCTGTTGCAACCTGCTGATGACTCTGTGACGCTCTAAGCTCAGCGGCCACTTCCCTCTGAGAACATCCTGTTTGAAGCCTCGCAGTGGCGAGTACTGTTGATCAGTTGTTAGGTGTCGTCTTGGTCTCATGATGTCAAAATGTGAACAGCATGATGAAGAGGACTGTTTAAATACCAATTCTAATTGAACCAGGAAATGTATTGGTCGATTGATGGATCAAACACCTGTTGTGAATTTTGCCGTTCAGCTCCTTGTCAGAGAACAGCAAGTTGTGCAAAAAAGTACTGAAACATTGAACAGTTGGAGATGTGCATTCAAAAGTTTAGAGAAGGTCAAATGAAGTTCACCTGTAAAGGTTATAGTGCATTTTAGGTTCATCCTGAAATTTCACCCAAAAGCCGAATATCCCTAACTTTTTGTGAGTAGTGTATCAAGAAACCAATGTCAATGACTGCATGTGATGCATTTAGGGAATACAAGCTGCAGCCGGTGAATTGTCGGTCAAAATCAAAACAACCCAACAGATGCATCCAACCAAAAAATGACAAACAAACTCCAAAAATATACCACCGGCATCTTTTCTCAATTGAAAACATGTGGAATACAAGACAGACGGATCAAGCTGTGACCAATTTATATATGATTTATTTAAATATTAATTTTATTAATCCCTGGGGGAATGTTTTGAAGTTACATAATCTTTTCCAAAAACCAGTCATTAGACATCAAAACATGATGAACACACACCTGCTCCGACGACACGCGACCGAGCGACACAACGCGCCGCACGCTCGCACAAAACAAATCCCCGCGATTTTGCTTTGTCTGGATTTTCTTTTAAAGCTTGTTGTTGCCTTTCTTTGTCCGTCCTCTGAATTTAAACTGCTCCCTCATATAATCCTGCAGGAGGCTGGGCCAGACCCGCGTGACCCCTGACCTCCGGTCCACGGGGAACGCCAGCTCCTGCTGAGTGGAGAAGCCGCGCCCGCCTCGCGATCCAAACCCAAAGTCTTTCTGCAGCCCGTAGTTGGCTTTCGACTGGTCCAGAGCGATGGAGATAACGTTGTGGTCAAAGGCATAATCGGAGACAACCTATTATGAATGTGAGAAACAATCAGACATTAGGGAAATAACGTAAAAACAGTTAGAATAATATTATAATATCTCATTATAATTACATGTAATTATATTTTTATAATCACATCAGAATTATCTACAGTATGTTGGATCTCTCCATCCGATATTATTTCAGACATCAGAATGACTGCTCTTTGGACATAAAAGTGCTCCCTTATGCCACCAAAAGCACACATACAGCAAATACACAATATAATATAAATATATATATTATTATATATCATATAAACACAAATATTCAATTTTCATATGTAAAAGAAGTGGTGTCTTCTCTCATAACACACAACTCACTTCATAGAAGTTTGGGATCAACACTAACGTTTGAACGCTGCATGTTTACATGAAGAATTCTGAGTTATTTATTATCTTTCCTATTTGTCAATTACGCCTTAATTATTTTCTTCTCTGGTATTATTATATACTATTATACGCCTCTAGTATTATCCTCTGGTGGAACCAAATGTGTATAATAACAGCTGTATGACATTCCTGACTAGCCAATCTGTTCAGAAGTTGACAGTTTTCTCACGCACGACACATCATTTTGTTTTTAAGCTTGGTAACGAACCCGGTCGTGATCCCGGAGCAGCTCCCTGGAGTGAAGCAGCAGGAACGAGGAGAGCAGCAGCAGCAGCATGAGGAGGAGGAAGGATGGAGCCCGCACGCCAGAGCCGGACATCTCTGCTTCAGACTCGTGACGGGTCGGTCCTCAGCTCCAAATAAATAAAACATAGTGGTGGGCACCCGAGCTCATTAGAGGCTTTGCCGTAGATGCATGCTTCCCGTGTTCTCCTTTGTTTCAGGGGATTATTTTGCTTGAATAGACGTGGACATATTTTGTGGGCAGTGTGTGAATAGTGCCCCCCCATCATACATAGCAGGTGAGTTCATGCATTGACGAGCTTTCGGTGCAGAAAGCAAATTTATTTGCTCGTTCTGCTTTCGGTCCCGACATAGAAAGACCTATTGATCCCTGTCGGTGTGTCGCAGGATACTGAGCTGTACACCCGCCGCTCGCCGAGCCAACAGTGCAAAGCTGTGTAGTACTTTGTCCGAATGGGGAACAAAGCTGGAATGGTTAATTGGAGGGATTAGGATGGCTGAGTAATAATCAGACACAGGGAGCCTTTCATAGAAGCCGGGCTAATGAGGAGCGGGAGCAACCACTGATGACGTCTCCACGTGCCGGAGGCGGCGGGGCAGGGAGAGACTCCCTCAAAGGCTCGCGGGCCGTGAGAAAGATTTCCCCTCCCTCGGGCCGATAAGGTAATGTGTCATTTATTCTCGGTATTCCGCTTTTAAAACGAAGAACCCAGTGATGTGATGTTTTTTTGTAGGCTCCCTTGAAAAAAACATAACAGACTGGAATAGTGACATCAAAAGATCTATAATAATTTATGCCCAGATGTGTTATGTACAAAGTATTTATGAATAAAGCAATGTTTCCCCTATAATTGCATAGGCTCGGCGTGACCCCCAAATGTTTTTTTTTGTAACAATAAAATTTTAACACCGGCACTGTCCCCTGAAAAAAAGTATCAGTCTGTTTTTTTTATTTTTATTTTTTTTTTTAATTGGAATTTGCAGTCCATTAATGCTATTTAAACACATGTACAAACTAGGGATGTTAAAATGTGTAGACTAAATGGCCAACTGGAGACTAGCTCAGGAGGTAGAGCGGGTCATTTCGTAAACCCAAGGCTGCCGGTTTGATCGCCGGCTCCTCCTACTAGCATTTTGAAATGTCCGTGAGCAAGACACTTAACGTATCCATACACCTGATGGCTGCGTCCATCGGTGTATGGATAATTCTGAGTCGTTTTGGACAAAAGTGTCTGATCGATGATGTAAAAGGCCGTGTCGTCCATGTCAGCTGTCAAATCAAAAATGTTTTTCTATTTTTGGGCCTATTGAAGACATTTATTTATTGCCTCGTTTATTAATTTCAGGATGTATTTCGTAGGCATATTTGTTTTATTCGAGGCGATGACGGTAAGGAGCTCAACGCCGCTCTATATACTGTAGATCGATAATCCCCAATCAGAGTCACTTTAAACGACTGCGCTCAACCGTTCCCGGTGGCAGCTTGAACTGTGAACATGGTTTCTCCACCATCAACGGGGTCCGGGCCACAACTCACACAAGTCACGATTGCTTGTGATAGCAATCCATCCTCCAGTGTGAGAATTTACGAAATAAAGACAAATCTGCACTTTTGGTAGGTGAAAACAGACCTCAGGAACAGGCTGTAATTAGAGCACTTGGGGACCTGCACGAAGATTCCATTCAGTGGACTTCCATGTCGTGATGCTACGGTGAAATGTTTCTCCAAGCCCAGGAGGATAAAGTGCAGCAATGAATCACACACACACACACACACACACACACACACACACACCGCGTTCATGATGCGCTCGAGTTTTGCAAAGGTCATTGGTAACACAGCTTGTTTTTAAGCAACAAATGCAGCTTATTAAGTCACCCTCTCCCCGCGATCACTTTGTTGTAAGTCTTGAATATACAGAGCGAACAAAAATATAACTTGCACAGCGACCGCGCAGATGTGCTGCCCGGCGCGCCTCGTCTGTTCAGGGCTTTTTTGGTGTGTACCAAAAGGCCTGAAAAGACGTCTAGGGGAAACACTGAATAAAGTATGTTGGGAGTCTTGCCATGTTGTATAATATTACTTTTGATAACTCAAATTACCTTCTGTGTTCATGAGAAGCTGGTTTTGGTTTACAAAAACCCAGCAGCCTAAATTTGAGGCTGCGTAAATATTACAACGTAACTACTTTTATTGTTATTCCACAGCTCATGTTGATGCACATGAAGTAAAAATATGTTGCGCCTATCCTGAAAGAAAGTCTCAGAAAGCACAACATTAAAAACACATTTGTATGCAATGACAATTCTCCTTCAAAACAGTTTTAATCAAGTAAGTTTTAATTACAGTCAAAATTAAGCATTTGTGAATTTCAGTTATGCTTCACAGGTGGGTCGAGATGTTTGGGTGACAGTACAAAAACTATTCCTAGCGTCCAATCAGATCTGAAACCGCTTTAAAACCAACATTGATCGAAAGATACGACAGGAATGTTATTATAAGGATGAGCTGATCTTACTCCTTTAAAATCTTTCCGGATCAAAAAGCATGAGCACACACAAATCTTAGCGGATAGCATTATTCCATTATCTCCCATGTAAATATACTGTATATCCAAATCTAAGTGGACGGGAGACGGCGCTCCCCAAGAATGCTTACACAACATTGCACAGAAACATTTGACCCTGTTACGATTGCGGTCATGTTAACGAACGCTAAATACAAAACAGTCCGATCGTTTATATAAGAATGAAGCAGTTTGGCTGGAGCTACGTATTGGATACGGGTGTCAGGGCCAGGTGATCAGAATTAACCTTTCCCCACAAGCCGTGAACAAAAAGCTGGTTGTGCTGTAAATTGCAATATAAAACGCATGTGGAGCGTTTGATTTAGGAGACAGACGAAGGATCGTAAGGTCCATAACCACATAACAACAGGTGTACAAAGAAGAACAGGAAGGTCGTTTTTGTCCCTTCAGTTTCCAAACAAATATTCCACATACACAATTACAGCAAAGATCATTGAAGGCAATTTCTTCGATTCGAAACCAACTCCGGGATAAAAGAAACAAACAAACGTAATTTTGTGTTAACATAGAAAAAAGAAAATCAAGTATTTTATACCTACATAGCAATATGTTTAAAATAAGTAAAAACCTTCTCAGAAGCAAATATTTCACCATCTGATTAATTTACATACGCACTGACTGAAATGTGGCCATTACACCTGAGTTTGTGCAACTTGACAAACGGGACAAAGCTAAAATCTTACATGGACTCTTCTGTACTGTTCAGTGTTCAGGACATTTTAAGAACAGGTGCAACAGAAATATACTGAGCATCCTTTGTAAAATTAGAATGTAGTGAATTTACCATGGATTTACGTATCAGAGAAACCAATTGATCGATGCAACTTTAAAAAGGTAAAAAGACAAACGTACACACACGTACACACGCACACGTACACACACGCACACACACACACATACACACACACACACATCATAGCAGACCACCAATTAGTGAATCCATAATAACACAAAATGAGTCTTGGAACAGGTCTAGCCAGACACACTACCACTTAGTATTTGTGAGGAAGTTTCCTGTAAATGGCAAATTATTTCTCTCCCCATTTTGACTCGCTGTATGACTTTGTGTGAGGATGTAAATAATTGATGCGTGTGCTCGGACCAAAACAAAAACCAAACAAACAAAAAAAAGCAGACTACCCCACGATGAGCATTTAAAAAAAATTCTGTGGTCGATTTTTTTCAGTCAGGGGCAACTAAAGTGGCAAGTATTCTAAAAGGTCTACAGACGAGACGGGTCAGCGACCACCTTCAACGGTGTGTTAACAGTGGCCGCGGGGGCAGGTCTGGGTCTGACCGGACGCCTCAGACCCCCACCCCGGGCCCCCTACCGAGCAGCTGGGCGGTGTCGTCCTCAGCGCTGTCCTCCCCCGCCTCCTCGCTGTCTGAGTCCGAGTCCTCCTGGGGGGAGTAGTAGCCGTTGTAGCCCAGCAGGGGGGAGTCGCAGTCGCGGGTGGGCGAGCCGAGGCACTGGGCCGTGGTCACCGTGGTCACCGTGGACAGGTAGGGCCCTTGGCTGGAGGACGGGGACCGGGCGTCGGAGGGCCGGAGCAGGGGCGTGCGCTCCGAGTCGGCCTCGCCCTCGGCTCTGTGTCTGGCGCCGTCCTCTTCGGACTCGGACTCGGAGTGTTCGGGGTTGGGCCGCGTCACGCGCTGTTTACACACCGGGCACGTTTTCTTGGTCTGAGTGAGCCACGGGTCCACACACTTACTGTGGTAGGCTGAACAGGACACATGGGCGGACAGGCTATTTTAGAAGTATATTCTATGCAGAATTTATAAAAAAATAAAATAAAAGACATGTTGATAAAATGTATAATGACGAAAAAAAAATCATAAAAAAGAGAGAGGATGCATGAAGATGATGAGGATGAAAATGTAGAATAATTGTTCTTAAAAAATAAAGACACACACGCAGATGCACAGATGCGCGCGCGCACACACACACACACACACACACACACACACACACACACACACACACACACACACACACACACACACACACACACACACACACACACACACACACACACACACACACACACACACACACACACACACACACAGCATTCCATTGCAACATGTGAAATCATTTAGTTACCATGAGAACAGGGTAAAACTCGCAGCTTCTCTCCTTCCTCGTACTCATCCAGACAGATTGCACAAATGTCATATTCATCACCTGCAAAAGGAATAATTAAACAAAATTTCAACCCAAAGTTTGACACTCGTCAAATGTACCGAAGTTAGCACTTACGTACATTTGAGCAGTGTTAAACTTTTAGGTCAGGTCAATCATAATTCATGATAAACATCAACACAGGGGTGAGCTCTGATAAATGTGTATAAGAAGGAGAAGCTTTCACACCAACATCGCCCTTGTGTCGTGGAGGTCCCGGAACACTGGAAAAACATCCATGTTTTATCAAAAAGGCTCTTCCACACTCTCTGGCACCGCTAACCTCATTTTGAAACAACAAATTCACACCGAAGTCACCCAAAGGTTAATAGATGGAACACGTATTTTTTCCATGATTCTATCTAGGGATCTAGAGATTTGACCGGATGAAAATGAGCATTGGTTGTGGGAGATCTTTTTCGCCTTCTCGTCCAAATGCAACTAATTCATTTTAATTGTCGACACAACCATGTCTGTGTGTGTTTGGGACAACGATCAGTTCACTGCAGAAACCTTCTCCGGGAGCGGGGAACCTTTGGAGGAATGTTTCCACCGCAGGAACCAGGGTCTCAATCAAGTCCCAGGAACCGGAAAGTTCCTGCTCGGGCGGGGCAGTACTTTTCAAAGGTCCAGGAACTTTGGGGGTTGGGGCTTGCAGCGCTGAACATTTCTGATTGGTCAAGTACTTGCAGCATTTTATTTCGGATGCAATCTGTAGCCGCAAACTGACTGTATGTACAGTTTGTTTTTGTTCAAAAAAATGTTCCGTTTGTACAGAAAAAGCAGTTTTTTGTGAATTAAAAAAAAAAAAGAAAACTAAAGAACGACAGAGTGAAGATATATATATATATGTGTGTATAAATATATATATATATATATATATATATATATATATATATATATATATATATATATATATATATATATATATATATACATACATACATATATACACACACACACACACATATATATATATATATATATATATATATACACATACATACACACACATATATATATACACATATATACACACCTGATGTACGGTTTGTGGTGTAATGAGTACAATTTTGCCTTCCTACACAGTCGACCCAGGTTCGATTCCCCGTGTGTGAACTCATGTTTTTCAATATGTTTAAAACATAATAATAAAATCTTGTTTGTGAGAGTGGATAATTTTTTTGGGAACAGAAGAAGAAAATGGAGAAAGAAAAACAACCAATGTGATATTCCTCTTTCATTATCAATTTTATGATTCTTGTTGGTGTACAGTCTTCTGCATTACCGCCACCTACTGGACTGGAGTGGAGCCAGTTTTGGTATCATCGCGTGCATTAATGATGTATGTCAGCAGACTAATTTGCATAATCTTTAACCCGTTGGTCTTTAAACCGCAGTGGAAACGCAGACAACAACGGGCTGAAGGAACCTTTTAGGTCGTGAAAAAAGGTCCTGGAATTAAAAGTTCCATGTACTTTGGGTGGAAACGCTTGAAAAAACCCCCCTGCAAAATGCGTTCAAAATTTCAAGCGTTAAAAAAATAAATAAAAATAAAAATCTCAATTGCGCACTTATGGCCGGGACATGGTTGTGCGTAAACTACGCCAGTGTTTCCTCTGCGGTCATGAGCTTTTCATGGTTGTGCGGTAGTTCTGCGCGCTGACTGAATGTGGGGAGAGAGCCAGGGGAGACAATAATAGAGGGCAGGTGTTTTCCTTCTGGTTGTTTGGACTTGGAAATTCACCTAAGAATTTGAGAGGCGCCTTGAAGTCAGAATTTCAGGGCAGATCGCTCGGACCCAGAGTTTACCGAGATAGCAGACCTCATAGTCAGGCACCGTCAACCATGAGCAGTTCCCTTTGCATTTATTTTTATTTGAAGACGCATCTAATTTCAAATGCATTTAGCATAAATTTTTGATTTAATTCAGGAAATACGCAATAGCCGGTTACACCGTCCTTCGCATAGTACGATTTTTGGAGAAGTGCACGTTAGCTCCGGCTGTGGTTTCTACGCAAGGACCCGAAATACCTCCTGCGTGGCCCCGGCAGTGTTGATGCGTGACCATAAATCAGCCTTAAGGGCTGCAGTGTGAATGTTGCTCAAGAATCCTGCATGGCGAAAAGTTGCAAACTACAAACTACCCCTTTGCCAAAGTTGAGCCTCTCAGAACAATAATGTTTTTACCTTTGCTGAATCTATGAATGGGAATGCGCTTAAGCTGTTTCTTTGATAGACGACTCTTCCTGAGCCTTTTTCTGTGCTGCACACAGCGTATGATCTAATAGTGTAAAAAAAAAAAGAAAACAAGAGATAGGAACAAAGGAAAGAAAGACATGCATTGTGATAATTATATCAGTATTACGGTATCAGATGCAAATGAGCACATTCTATTATACAAGAGCAACTTCTAGATATACAAGACTTGTGCTCCCATGGCATCTTACCCATTCATTTAACTACTTTTAAATATCCATTGTGGTTAAAAGACCAGCCAGTAGCAAACACACGCCTCAAGAGGCTCAACTCACCAAGATGACGCCCATAACCAGTATGATCATGCCGATCACTCCAGTAAAGGGAATAAGGTAGTATGAGAGTGGAAACGCAAACTCTGGCTTGAGAATCACATACGTCCTGTGAACACCAATAGGAGAAATACAACACAAAAAAAAAAAAAGGCTTTGTAAAACAACGTCATCGCCATGTATAATCATCACTTCTTTCTTGTCAAGTGCTGATGCTCGCTGCGTGCTGCAGGAGCAGAGGCCCGCCCAGCTGCATTAGGCTACATTCAAAATACAAGCCTTGGTGCTCAATTGAGATTTATTGCTCAGATCCTACGTTTTTGTTTTGCTGTTCACATTTTATTTTTACATTTTTTTAATAAACGTGGCCAGTGTGAACTGGTCAGGGTTGTGAACTGACCCATACGCACAGCAGAACAATAACAGACGTCACACACAGCAAGAGGCCACTGAAGTGAGCGTTTACTCACTTTTCTAACGGAACATTTGCTTGGACAGAAGTGTCACCCCGAATACTTATGAGGTCTAACACCTCCCTGTCCCTCCACTGAACACCTCCATCCATCTGTCTTCCCTGTTTGTTTTCACCGAGTGGCTCCCGCCACCGCAGAATTGTGACAAATGTCGCTCCAGAGTGACGTCAAAGTTGCATGAATTCCGATTTGACTGTTCAGACCTAAGTCACGTCGCAAAAAAATAAAAATAAATAAAAATGTGACCTGTATCTGATTTGGGACCACATATGAAAGTGGCTCAAATCAGAATTGAAAAGATCAGATTCCGTGTGATTTGTGCTTTCACACTGTTATGAAATAAAAAACAGATCTGAGTCAAATATATGGCAAAAAATAAATAAATAAAAATAAAATAGATTTGGGGCACTCTTGCCTGCAGCGTGACTTTAAGCTTAGGAAAAACTCTACCTCAGTGCCATCCCTGATATTTTTTAATAACCAATTCAGCAGAAAGAGCCGCCATGGCCTGCCCCTGCCTTTCTAAGGATTCATTACAAAAACAGAATAAAATAAAAAAAATACAACCAAAAAAACCAATGTGTCCTTACCCTTCTTCTGGATTTAGGAAGTTCCTGAGAATTTGGGAGGCATAGAAGCTGGTAAAAACCGAGGGGATTATAATCTCCTCTGCAATGGTGTCTGTGTGCAGATCAAAATATTCTGGTTAGAATGACATTAAAACGACACCAAAAGCATCAGCAGAATGTTGTCAATGAACAAGAGCCTATTTTCTCAGGAGGCGTCACCGTTACTGTAGTTCATGCTGAGCAGCGTTTCAGAGTTCATGTTGTGCACGATTGCCGCACTGAACCCCGCCTGCTGCGCGTGGAGCACCTGCAAACAAGAACCACCCCACCGTTTCAGCGGGCTTCATGAACGCCGATCTTTTGAAAAAGCCTCTGTGTCGCACGCCCCACTGACCTTAATGTCAAAGTTACAATCATAGCGTCTGATCAGAACGATGAACTTGGTCACGTTGGCGTCGCTCAAGGGCGGCAGTGGAGGCGGAGGTTCTATCGCTATACAGGCATTAAGAGGGCGAGACTCCACCAACACACCCTGACGGACACACAGACGACAGGGTACTATATACGATATATGATATACATCTAATATGGATATAATATCATCGGGATCAAACAATACATTATTTAAGTTACCATAGGCAATGCAACATTATTTTGCTATTTATAATTACAATAGCTGAACATATTTACATGTATTGAGCAAAATAATGTCATATATAAAAAAACATAACATTAATATATTGAAGTACTCCAGATATATGTATTTTACAACACTGCAATACATTGAATTTTGTTTCAGCAATATATTACAATATATATGAATTATATACAATATCAAATTACCTTAAAAGGTCCCATATTATACTCCTTTTCTATTAATATCAGTCTCCGAGGCCCCCAGATGATGCATTCTAGCCATTGTAACATGCCACTAGACCTCTCCTATTCTTGACAGGCTGTTTCTGTGTGTGGCTTTAAATGCAAGTGAGCTGCTGCTCCTCAGGCACCATTCTGGAAGTGTATGTGGTTGGGGGGGGGCTCTCTCGATCAACCCGTTAAGCAGGGGGCTCTTTTTGCTTCATTCAATTAGGAAGGGGAGGAAATAAATACATCTCCGATAAAAACACGACAGTTTAATTGGTTTTGTTTGGGGAAACGCGCAGCAGATGGCGGAGATCGCTCCGACCGCGCGGTGCACCGCCAACCTTTTTTTCTTTTTTGAAGAGTTAAAAATATGTGGGGGTTTACGGAAAGTTATTCAAACAAGAGGACGGCGGGAGAGAAGGGTACAATACGGGAAAATGCCAGGAAAAACAGGAGAATTGACAGGTATGCCCAAATAACAGCAAAAGAAACACAGCACAAGTACTTCTTGTCTGCAGTTTTGTCATGGACAGTCGGTATTGACTCCTTTATTTTTTATTTATTTATTTATTTATTTATTTTTTTTAATGTCTGCTGGTCTGTGCAGCCAACAACAGAGCAGTTCCCATGCTTAGCTTTCAGCTTTGACATAACGCCAGCGGGTCCGGCGCACGCGAGAAAAAAATGCCACACCTTCGCAAAGGTATTCCTCCAGCCGTGGGTGGAGATACTCAGATGGGGGGAGGTTCTAATTGTAACGAGTCTCCAAGTGACGTAGGAAGTCTAAACGGCTTGTTGAATCACATGCTTTCTGAAATAAGGAGCCCCCGAAAAACTGACTGGGTTGTCCTATTTCACATTTTGTGTGTTAGAAGTTCCATCAGAGATGTCTAAAAAGTGGAGTATTTTATAATAGGTCCCATTTAAAATCACTTATTTTTCCTCATTCAGGTACATTTTCAATATATAACTAAATAATAAAAGTTTTGGAAAATATACAAATTTATTAATAATTATTATATGATGTATGTAAATATGTTGTATGTAGATTTGGAGCTGTCACAAAAGTAATTTCCCCCTGGGATTATTAAAGTATTTCTGATTCTGATTCTGATTCAAACAGGTATTTATAACACAGGTCATACATATTTCTAACTGTCACTTCATATCAGTACTGAAAAACATTGTGAGAGCAGTGTTTAATTGAAATAAATATTGGCATCAAATCTCCATTCATGCAGAAAAATGAATAAAAATAATAACTGTGTATCTTGTATGCTTGTAATTTCCGGGTATTATATCACTGCTGTAAGGCATTCTTACCTTCAGTCCTTCTTTGGGAAGTGAGGAGCCGAACAACGCAGGCAGATCCTCAAACAACATCGAGGTCATATTTCTATAATGCTAGCAAAGAAGAAGACATAAAGAAATGAACGGTGGGACATACCATTCACATGAACATCGAATGGACAAACCCTGCGACGATCTCTCAAAGCCACATAGGTTACTTACTGCATAGATGTAGGCGTGTGTAGGTGATGGTGCCAAGATGCAGCACAGAGCCAGGACGCCCAGCCGGGCTCCTGCACAGCACACACCCTGGTTCACCATGCTGCTTCACTGGACTGCTGTACGTGATGAATGGACAGAAAAACATTACCGGTGGAACAGTCACGCAGACTAACTTTTCTTCACTACTGTCCCAAAAAACAATCTCCAAGCAAACATGGACATCCAAAATTGTTAATACTGTTCTGTCGCATTATAATAACTTCATTAAGTACATTATCATTAGTTTAAGTCATCCATAGTGGTTCTAGGCATAAATGAAATGCCATTCAAAGGATTTGGAAATAAACAATTTGTCCATGCACGTCGACTGAAAGCATACATTCTTTTACCTATATAGATCATATTACACCAGGCTAGACCAATTATATGATAATAACAATCACTGACATTTAAACTCAGTATTTCTGCTGCAATTATAATTATAGTACTTTGGAATTCCAACTGTTTGGAATTATTGCACACTACTCCTGTACATCCCATCACTATATACAAATATGTTAATGCAGCTGTGTTAGAAATGTAGTAGATTAAATGGTATAGATAGATTTGCTCGGAAATTAAATCGAGGACACCAACAATGCACTTGTAATAGCAGTGTGCTCACATAGTTTATACTGACTTTAGTCACCAACTAATGGTGTCAAAACGTTTCCCAATTTCCTCATCGCTACTTGAAAAGTCCAATCAATGTGTTTTAGGGTAACACTTCAAAACAGCTGAAGGTGTAACACCTTCGGTTTATGCTTAATCCATTAGTCTATTTGGTTTGTCAAACTCGGTCTCAGATCAGCTCTACTTAAAAGGCTCATTGGAAATGGTGTGAGATTTAGACATTTGTCCCTTTTACACAGCCTGTTCAAGGTGGGAATTTTTCTGCCTCGCTGTTCTGTGTAAAAGATACAAACCCAGAATTTGGGGGGCATTGTGGATCTGGCGCTGAGCCGGCAGCGGAAGTAGTCACAGAGCCGAAACGGGTCCGAAACAACGTCTGTGTGAAAGGGACAGCCGGTGTGCCGCAAGAGGGGAGTAACGTTTTGATGACGTGTCGCAACTGCTGCGTTTACATGGAACACTGCAAATCTGAAGTCATGTTAGTGGATGACAGCATGACGTAGCCCGGTATAGAACACCGCCAACGGCACACAGCATTTTTTATGCAAAGTTATAATATTTTAACTTTTTGCATTCATGCGCGATGGAATTACAGCCGGATGTTATGTAGGGGAGGAGCCGACTCTGCTGCGGCTGCCTACCACTCCGGAGTTTAGCACTGCAGTGACGTTTTCTCTGGAATATCACACTTGAATAAAGACTGTGGATTGATATAAAAGTTGTTTTTTCAATTTATTAATTGCATGGAGGCCGTTTGGTGCGTTTCGCGAGGAAGCAGATGGAGGATTTGGACGTGGTGGTGGTGCGAATGGTCCAGTGATTAAGTTGCAGCTCCAGGTTATTTTACTAGCAGTAATAAAAGAAGGGCTTCTATTGCCAGTGGAAACCAGGTGATCAGCTACTGATCACTCCAGATCATTGATGTCTGCTCCCCAATGTGTATGTTATATGTCACACTGGAGCCAGCCGTGTTACGCATGCCGCCTTTGTTAAGTCATTAATGTGCTTTATTAGTGTAGTGAACGTAAACGTACATTGAAAAAAGTATTACTTAAGCTGTACTTTGTACTGGTGTGTTATTTTGTTTGTAAAAAGTAACCAAAATACATTAATTCAAATATGATATTGGACTGTCTCTTTCGTTAACTGTTGAAAAACGCAGGGCGAAGTGCGTAGAACCGTGGTTCTATGAATGACACTGAACCTACCACACTTTGTTGTCAAGCGTTGATGTATCGTGGTCTAGTTTGTTTGTCTTTTTCCGGATGCTTAAATGAAAAAACAAAACAAAACCAAAACAAAACACACTTAGCAGACATACTTAAAAACACTTAAAATCACTTAAAATCATACTTGCCAGATATACTTAAGTTTTTAGACATACTAAAAACGCACTTATCGGACGTACTTAGAAACTCATCGGACATACTTAGACACACTCATCGGACATACTTAGACACACTCATCGGACATACTTATCGTACGTACTATAAGACATACTAAAAAAAACGTATTAGACATACTTAGATACACTTATCATACACTTGACATACTTAGATACACCCGTCGGACGTACTTAGATACACTCGTCGGACGTACTTAGATACACTTATCGGATGGTGTTGGGCTCCGTCTCAGAACCAGGAAGCGGATCGCGACACAGCGGCGGCTTCCCCACATCGACCGGCGCTCGTCTCCGTAAGAGGAAATTAAATTCTAGTTGAAATCCTCCGTGCGAGCTGCTGGTGCCGCGCCGTGTTGACGAAGCTCCGCCGTGTTCGTGAGCCCTTCGCCGCCCTGCTCTGTTAGCACGCTAGGCTAGCTGCAACATGCTAGCTTGCTTGTTGTTGTCGTTCCTCCTTCTTCTCCGTCTGCCGCTCCCACTTCCGCGTACAGAACGCCGCCGCTGGACAGGAAGGGGAACTGCAAGTGACTCTGAAACGCCCCCTCGGTTCTTGAAAATGACATATTACAGAAATAAAAGAAAACAACACAAATAATAACAACAACAACAATAATAATAATAATAATAATATTGATATAATAATAATAATAACAACAACAATAATAATAATAATAATAATATTGATATAATAATAATAATAATAATAATATATTATGATTAGAAATTATTCTTATGATATTTAATAATATAATTATAATGAGGATAATAATAATAATAATAACAGTAAAAATAAATAATAATAATAGCAATAATAATAATAAAATGGCAATGATAAGAAAAAATATTAAAATATATAATATACAATAAACCTAGAAACTAACAAAAAATGACAAAAATCTTCTTGTGCAATATGTACTTAGCATATTGTACTGATGTACTCAACATATTGTACTCATGTACTACACATATTGTACTGATGTACTCAACGCATTGTATTCATGTACTGAACATTTTGTACTGATGTACTAATGTACATGTTTGTTTACTTGTGTAATGGCTTGACTGGACCGACAGGGGGCAGCATTCCCAAAGGCAGCTGTAGACTAGACGCCGCAAAGCACAACAGATGCAAAGGGCCACAACTTATTGTTAATTTATCAGCAGTATTATTTACTATATTTATATAGTGCAGCGCCATCTGGTCATTCCTTCCCAATGCATCTGTTTCTCCCTCTCCACCCTCCATCTCTCTCTCCATCCCTCAAACATGGAGCGATGAGAGATCCCACATACTGCAAATACTGACATTAAAATGTTTCATTTTCCTGTCAAAGTTTTCTGCTTTCTGGGGTCTTCAGTTTCCTCCTACACACTGGTGTTGCCATAACGGACATGACATCAATATCCCAAACCTGTACAATTAATCAACTTTCGCGTTTGAACCCGCTACGTCTCTGTTTAAAACACATTTTATCCGATGGTTGCCATTAACTTGACTGAAAATGTCTAACTTTGTACCTTTATAAAAAAGCTTTTATTTTATTTTTTCTTACAAGTGTGCCACAGGACCACCAGGGGGTCTGCAGACCACAGCTTGGAAACACTGGCCTATCTTGCGCTCTACACAAATCAGCCACAACATTAAAACCACCACTAATATTGTGTAGGTCCCCTCGTGTTCCCAAAACAGCTGTGACTCATGGGGGCATGGACTCCACAAGACTCTGACGGTGTCCTGTGGTATCTGGCACCAAGACGTCAGCAGCAGATCCTTTAAGTCCTGGAACCATGGAGGTGGGGCCCCCATGGATCGAGGCTTGTCGTTCCAGCACATCCCACAGATACTCCATCGGATCGGACCCTAAACCCGCCCATCCACATGATGTAGAAGAAAGCGTGTCCAGTTCTGACTCTCACGTGTCCATTGTAGGTGCTTTGGGTGGTGGACAGGGGTCAGCATGGGCACTCTGACCGCTCCCATATGCAGCAAGCTGTGATGCACTGTGTGTTCTGACACCTATCACAGCCAGAATTAACTTTTTCCACCAATTAGTGCTACAGAATCTCTTCTGTGGGATCGGACCAGACTGGCTAGACTTGGTTCCCCACTCGCACCACTGAGCCTTGGACACCCATGACCGGTTGTCCTTCCTTGGACTACTTTTTTAGGTACTAACCACTGCATACCGGGAACACCCCACAAGACCTGTAGTTTTGGAGATGCTCTGACCCAGTCGTCTGGAATCAATGTGCTCCTTGTCAAAGTGGCTCAGATCCTTACGCTACTTCCGACACATCAACTTCAACAACTGACTGTTCTCTTGTTGCCTCAAACATCCCATCCCTCGACAGGTGTATGTAGCTTTCCATGAATGTTGAATAGTGATGTATGAATTCCAATGTTGTACCTTTGCCATCATCAGTACATACATACATACATATACATACATACATACATACATACTTTTCCATCATTTTGCTGAGTTAGATTGTTATTGCTCCAATGTTTAATCTTCTTGGCATTTTTCGGGCTAAAAGTATGTGGAAAAACGGCAACCACAGTATGCACAGACATGGTTGAGGTTGGAACCGGGACGTTTGACATCTTGTCGTTCCAGTTTGATCAATAAAGAGGGCACATGTCACTCCGCTGCTCATCGAGCTCCACTGGTTACCTGTAGCCGCCCGCATCAAGTTCAAGTCTCTTATGCTGGCCTACAGAGTGATTGCTGGGAATGCTCCCGCCTACTTAAATGCTCTTGTAAGAGCACATGCTGCCCCCCGGATGCTGCGCTCGTCAAATGAGCGTCGCCTGGCTCTGCCGGCCGTACAGCCACGGCAATCCAGGCTATTCTCATTTGTAGTTCCACGTTGGTGGAACGAGCTGCCAAAAATGACCAGAGCAGGGACCTCCCTCTCTGTCTTTAAGAAGCACCTGAAGACCCAGCTCTTCAGTGAGTACCTCCTGTCCTAACCTACAATTACTTAGCACCACCTTGCAGTATTTATTGTTACACTAATGTTGTTGTTACACTAATCTCTGTCGCAATGTAGCTTGAATGTTATTCTCCCTTGTAAGTCGCTTTGGATAAAAGCGTCTGCTAAATGACAAAATGTAAATGTAATGTAAATGTAAATATCGATCTACATTTGGAGCAGGAATTAGTGAAAAACTGTTGCAATTTTACCGGAAGTAGAAGAACGCTTTGATTAGTTTGAGGAGCGGGTGCTTTGTGACATCATCCAAAGTTATACAGTATAAGTCCAAACTTCGCCTCTTGTAAGTCATTTGCAGCCCTTGCGCCCTGTGGACAGGCAAACAATCCCTGCGTTTAAAGGAAAGTCGAAAAACTGTAACTCGTGCGATGTTTTAAACAATTGTTAAAACATCGTTCTTAATTAAACATTTAAACTAAACGACACAAGAGGAACATTCAGTGACGCAAGTCCACAGTCAACACCCGAGCCAATGACGCACCATATGAACCGCCATACTTAAAACATTTACAACCGACAAAAATAAGATGCTTCATTTAAAGTAAACATGTCCTTATTTATACACAATTGATTTCCAAAACATTCAATCTACATAAAAAAAAAAAAAAAAAAACGGACTCAGAGTGCCCCTTGATCACATGAGGTTTTCCTCAGCGTGACCCAACCAAGTTGCATCATCTGGGCAGCGACCGGCTCAGAGCGAGAGGAGAACCCAGTGGATTACCGTGACAGCACCGTCCAGACTGCTTATCACTGATGCTGAGACGTCATATCAGCCTCAGAGTAGGGCTGTATTAAAACACGCCACGACACGATGATGAACCCTGGTTTACAGCCACATAGACAGTGTTACGGATACGGTCTGGTGAATCCAAATGCAGGACATAACAAAGGCTCAGGAGTAGGTGCAAAGTTTAATGTAGAACAGGCAGGGGTCAAAAACCAGGGGAACAGTCAACAGGAAAACCTATCGGCGGGGAACAGGCAGGGGATCAGGGTCCAGGGGCAGAGAGGGAATCAGGGTCTTCAGCAGGATCGGCCGACGACTCAGGAACGTGCTGAGCCTTGGCAGGGGAGGCTGGTGGCATGGGACCAGAAACAGACTGAGCCTCGGCCGGGGACACCGGAATGACAGGATTTGGAGAAATTGGAGGTGGAGAAGGGTGAGCGTATAACTTCCACCTGTTAAACGCTAATATCTGGGCAAATTTGGCGTCCTGCCTCCAGGAGATAGCGAGGAGCATAAGGAAAGCTGGCTCTTCACTTTCAAACAGCTCCTGTGTAACTCCAAAGTCATGGCAGGAGAAAGGCAAGCGGGGCAGCGGAGACTCTGTGGCACTGGGAAACAGTGGAACTGGAGCGCCGGGCTGCGGAGACTGGGGACAGCCTCGGGGATCCTTGGAACCAGGGGACCAGGGTCCAGGGGAACAGGCACAGGATCAGGGTCCAGGGACAGACAGGGAATCAGGGTCCAGGAACCAGCAGGGAATCAAGATCAGGAAACAGGCAGGTCATCAGGATGAGGGAACAGGTAGGGAATTAGGTTCCAGGAAACCGGCAGGATATCAGGATCAGGAAACAGGAAGGGGGATATCGGGATGGGACTGAAAAATTCAATACCACACAGACACAACAATCTGACGGAGACAGAGTGAATGGGGAACAGGTCAAATACAAGAGGAGTGACGATGAAGGTGAAGACAGGTGGTGAGATTTCTGACAGGTGTGCGGTGGCAGGGATGTGAAACCAGAGACCGATAGAGGGAGCTAGAGAGGGACATGGGGACCGAGAGACAGAGGGAGACAGAGAAAGACAGAGGGAGAGAGAGAGAGACAGAGGGACCTAGAGACAGACAGAAGGAGCCAGAGAGAGATGGAGGGAGACAGAGTGAGACAGATAACAAGCAAGCAGCAGGGCAGGATCCTGACAGACGGTCCCGTCTGAAAAAGGAGGAGGTATTTTAGAGTGGTGAAAGGGAAGAGAATAATGTGAAAAACACATGTCTGTGAAAACAATTACAGATATTTATGAGTCCTTCGATATTAAGTCAAATTGCAAAGTAATCATAGCCTACAATAAACGTTATATTTCATAGTCATATTTCTTGTCATTAGTAAAACCTTGTATTCCGTTATAGACAATTCATTTGTGTTGTATCAGGTTAAATTGTATATTCTTTCCAGACTAGGCAGGAAAATACAAAAAACACTTTACTGGGTAAAGATGCCCGTTTGTCATTCCGGACGTTCATATCAGGACCAGATGCTGGAAATTTGTTGGCCCAGCAAAAATCGGGGCAATAATCGGGCTTAATTTGTGTAGTTTGATCTCAGCATTACGGGAAAATTTGGAAAACTGTAATACGCACCAAACACGACTAAACTGGATGTTTATTATTATTATTATTATTATTATTACTAATTATTTATATATATATATATATATATATATATAATATACATATATTATTAGGGTCCAGCCTGCAGGGCTGGAACCCTGTTGGTTTTGTTCCGATTTTTATTATTATTTGTGTCCTTGGCATCTTTCGGGCTAAAAGGGCCTGGAACACGACCACCGCTGAACCTACAGACATGGTTGGGGTCTTGTTAGGTCTTGTTCTCTGTTAGGACATGGACGTTCATTATAGTGGAGGTTTTGTGATCAACAATCGCGACCTCACCAAGATGGTGCACGGATCAAGCACAGATGTATTAATCCTTCCTCGCATACGCAAGTCGACCGAGTACACAGATCGGCACGTGATATAATCGTGATTGCACTTTACCTAAGTGCAATCACAATTAATTTCATTATATATCCTCTACAAGTGAAGTCAGTTAAACCAATTTCCATAGTTTATTTATTTATAGCTTTATAACATACATTATTATTGTGAAGGCAGTTTTCTGTTTATTTACAAAGTGCCATAAAATAACCACGTTTCCCAAAATGGACGAATAATGGTGATAAATAATGGTAATCACAATATTGACTAAAATGGTGATTATCATTTCAGCCATAGTCATGCAGCCCTACTTCAGAATGATAAACACTGTTAGTTGTGACGTAGGGAACCCACCCACAGCCACAAACACCATCCCATCATAGAATTACACTGTAACCAGGCAGAAGGAATGAACTTCTGCAGTCACAAAACACACAGCAACAGAGCTACAAAAAACATCCCAACATTGAACTTTAATGAAGGGTCGACTAGCCTGGACGCCATGTATTGCTGCCTCCATTTATTATTATTATTATTATTATTATTATTATTATTATTATTATTATTATTATTATTATTATTATTATTATTATTATTATTATTTTATTATTATTTTATTATTATAATTTTATTCTTCTTTTTCTTTTTCTTTTTCTTGATATTTTTAAATTCGTGGTCCACATTACTTTTCTGGATTAATGAAAAATACAATAAAATGTAGTCCACAAAAACTGGTCACCGTGTCCACTGGAAACCACTGAAATGTGCGACTGAGTGATGCATTCCAGCGAGGCTTCGGAAAAATAAAAGCCCTGCAATGGTAATTACTCACAGAAATACCACAAAGTTTTTTCGTATTTCATGGAAACATAACTTTCTGAAAATGTAATCAAGTAAAAAAGTTAACATACAAATGATGATTCCCGACACAGCACCAAACGGCCACCCGTCACTGAGAGTGCAGCTCTGTTTCCTCAGACAACACAGTGCGATACAACAATGAGAAGTTCTGCTTTACAGGCAAACATGGATGGTTGTTTTAAAGAATGGAGGGTTGCCCTGTGCACGTTGCTATTTGGGCCCGACGCTGGAAATTTGTCGGCCATGACAAAATTGGACTGAATTTGTGTAGTCTGATCCCAGCAATACGGAAAATCTGAAAACTGTAAAATGCACCCACACGACTAAACTGGACCCTGTGTATTGCTGCCTCCAGCTATAGTTATGAAATTATTATTATTATTATTATTATTATTATTATTATTATTATTATTATTATTATTATTAGGGGTCCAGCCCCGAAGAACCCAACGAACACACGGACAATCTAAATAAAATGTGTATTCGGGGCATTTCCAACAGGGCGTCATTCCTGTGTCATCCAGATTGGTTCGGTATTGTGGATGGAGTTTGTGATCAACAATCTCCACCTCACCAAGTTGATGCCACCACACACAGACATATAAATCCTTCCATATGCGCAAGTACACAGATCACGTGACAGCGCTGCAGTCTTGTGACACAGAGGTAGTCCTCTTTAACATCAGCGCTCTGGTAGAATGGACATTTCAAGTTCTATTTCTCCAACGTCCTCCATGGTCCCTTCGGTTGAAACTCATTTGTGTCCGTATGTCACGGTTCGGAACCAGGACCCAAATGCAGACACTGAGGCAGATGCAGGATTCCAAAAACGGCAAAGTTTAATTGAAAAAGGGTGGTAGAACAGCAAACAGGCAGGCCTTGGAGAAGACTAGGCTCAACAGGAAAACTAAACCAAACACGAAATCCAAACGTGGTGACAGATGGAGCAGCTCAAAGCCAAACTGCAGACTTCAAGGCCCAAAGAGACAGAGCACCAAGGTAGTGAACAAAGTGACACAGGTGACACGAGGAGAGGAAAACAGGGGAGACATCTACACCTGCAGGACAAAACCAAAATGGCCATCAATACAAAAACACATCAAAACTGTGAGACAGTTTCCAGATAGATCCATGGCGTCGCCCCCTTCAGCTCTCATCGAAAATGAGAGACGCAACACCTGGAAAAGATAAAAACAAACAGTTCATCACCGGCAATGCAGATGTACAAAATGTTCCATTAAATCGTCTATCTCCTGAGGATCTCTTCAAAACCTCCGCTAGTGCTGCTTCTTCCCGGAGGAGGTTGAGCTCGCCAACACCACGAAAATGACTTGCGTTGCGATGTGCTGTGATGCGAAAGGTGGAACTTACAGAAACCCTTTCCCGCAGCCCATCGGCCCGAAGAAGAGCTCGGACGGGAGGCAGACCTTCCTGCAGACCCCGCTCAGCGCGGAGCAGTTCCAGGGGAACGACGCCGCCTCCGTCTCCACATCTAAAGACAGCCAGAGGAGGCCGCTTTTCCAGTCAGCCTTGAGGGCTGACTGGAAAAGCTGCCTCACGCCACCCTCACGCCACCGCGACCGCTCTCGAAACCGAGACGGGGAGAACACGGGGGACGGAGCGGAAAAAAACGAGACTTACTATTGAGCGCCACGAAGGCCAGCAGGAGCAAAACCACGACGCGGTGCCTGTCCATGCCTGCGCAGAGCCGTGATGCTGCAGTGAGGAGCACAACCTCCCGGAGCAGATTTATTTGCAGCTCGGAGCACAAGGGCTGCCATTCTGTCCCCCCATTATATAATTATGTCCGTCCGTGGAAGAACGTGCTGTTCCTGTTCCCATTTAGGATAATTACATATAAAGGGCCCTTGTGCAGGGCCGTTGTCATGGGACGGGAGGAAAAACAAATTTCTTGATAATTCCAAACCTGCGCTCTCCCGTGAGCGTCTCGGCGTCTCGGGCTGAGGCTGAACCTCCGCACATCAAACGAGGACTTTAGATCTTATTGATTAATGATCGATAAAAGCACCTTTTTGCCGGATGTTGCAAACAGCATTCGCGCGGAATATTTCAAATGAAGAACAGTGAGGTGCTTTATTTTAGTGCAGCATCAGCAGAAAAGTGGGACCTCTTTATAGCTAAATACTGCCCCCCTTTGGAGGGCAGTATTTAGAGAGCATCAGTGCAAAAGCTGCACAAAATAAAACAAATATTAAAAGGAATTGTATCTTCCTTCTCCAGCTCAGAACGGGGAAGGTGGACAGAGAGCTGGACATAACGTGTGAAAAGGTTCCAGTTTCTTTTCAGAGCGTTCTGGGGTCGCCCTCCGTGGTGTGGTCATTTGGTTTTCTGGACGTCCATGGATGGGTCACACACAAACACTAATTTAGTCCCTTTTGCTCCATTTCCAGAGACGGGACAACGACAGGAAGAAGCTCAGTCTCCACTTCCAGAATACGAGCAGGTATTACAGTCTGTACAGTTTACGCACTTCTAGAAGAGATAGGAGAGACGTGTGTGTGTGTGTGTGTGTGTGTGTGTGTGTGTGTGTGTGTGTGTGTGTGTCTGTGTCTGTGTCTGTGTCTGTGTGTGCGTGTGTGTGCTCTCTCTATCTTACCACATGACAGTGATTTACCAGGTATGTCGGTAAGAAAGAAACATAGATAGATAGAGGGATAGATAGACAGAAGGATAGATAGATAGACAGATAGATGATAGATAGATGATAGATAGATAGATAGATAGATAGATAGATAGATAGATAGATAGATAGATAGATAGATAGATAAGATAGATAGATAGATAGATAGATAGACAGATAGATGATAGATAGATAGATAGATAGATAGATAGATAGATAGATAGATAGATAGATAGATAGATAGATAGATAGATAGACAGTTAGATAGATAGATAGAAAGACAGATAGATAGATAGATAGTTAGATCATAAGATGAGATAGTGTAGTTTCTGGATGATTTTGATGTGTTGATGATGAAGGAGTCTCCGCTGATGCTGACTTGATTAAAATAATAGTTTTTATTACACAAATCAGCATCAACCGGACTTGCCATGGATCGTCCAGTGAGAGAACAAAGCCGGAAGTATTCTCTGCCGAGCCGCGGTCGGCACTCACTTTAATAGCTGTATAGAGAAACGTCCCACATCTGGTTCCAAATCCATAGGTGTCAGCTCACAGTTCCAGTCTAACATAGATCTAAACATTTTCACTTCTCTCCTCCCTGGGCTCAATGTACACATTCTAAAGTTGACTTTCTCCGTGTATCTTCGAAGCAACATATGTTAATCTTATTACCGCACTATATCTCATTTTTGTGAGAGTGAAAAACTGTTGCAATTTTACCGGAAGTAGAAGAACGCTTTGATTAGTTTGAGGAGCGGGTGCTTTGTGACATCATCCAAAGTTATACAGTATACGTCCAAACTTCGCCTCTTGTAAGTCATTTGCAGCCCTTGCGCCTGTGGACAGGCAAACAATCCCTGCGTTTAAAGGAAAGTCGAAAAACTGTAACTCGTGCGATGTTTAAACAATTGTTAAAACATCGTTCTTAATTAAACATTTAAACTAAACGACACAAGAGGAACATTCAGTGACGCAAGTCCACAGTCAACACCCGAGCCCAATGACGGCACCCCATATGAACCCGCCATACTTAAAACATTTACAACCGACAAAAATAAGATGCTTCATTTAAAGTAAACGTGTCTTATTTATACACAATTGATTTCCAAAACATTCAATCTACACATAAAAAAAAAAAAAAAAACGGACTCAGAGTGCCCCTTGATCACATGAGGTTTTCCTCAGCGTGACCCAACCAAGTTGCATCATCTGGGCAGCGACCGGCTCAGAGCGAGAGGAGAACCCAGTGGATTACCGTGACAGCACCGTCCAGACTGCTTATCACTGATGCTGAGACGTCATATCAGCCTCAGAGTAGGGCTGTATTAAAACATGCCACGACACGATGATGAACCCTGGTTTACAGCCACATAGACAGTGTTACGGATACGGTCTGGTGAATCCAAATGCAGGACATAACAAAGGCTCAGGAGTAGGTGCAAAGTTTAATGTAGAACAGGCAGGGGTCAAAAACCAGGGGAACAGTCAACAGGAAAACCTATCGGCGGGAACAGGCAGGGGATCAGGGTCCAGGGGCAGAGAGGGAATCAGGGTCTTCAGCAGGATCGGCCGACGACTCAGGAACGTGCTGAGCCTTGGCAGGGGAGGCTGGTGGCATGGGACCAGAACCAGACTGAGCCTCGGCCGGGGACACCGGAATGACAGGATTTGGAGAAATTGGAGGTGGAGAAGGGTGAGCGTATAACTTCCCCTGTTAAACGCTAACATCTGGGCAAATTTGGGGTCCTGCCTCCAGGAGATAGCGAGGAGCATAAGGAAAGCTGGCTCTTCACTTTCAAACAGCTCCTGTGTAACTCCAAAGTCATGGCAGGAGAAAGGCAAGCGGGGCAGCGGAGACTCTGTGGCACTGGGAAACAGTGGAACTGGAGCGCCGGGCTGCGGAGACTGGGGACAGCCTCGGGGATCCTTGGGAACCAGGGGACCAGGGTCCAGGGGAACAGGGCACAGATCAGGGTCCAGGGGACAGACAGGGAATCAGGGTCCAGGAACCCAGCAGGGAATCAAGATCAGGAAACAGGCAGGTCATCAGGATGAGGGAACAGGAAGGTAGGGAATTAGTGGTTCCAGGAAACCGGCAGGATAATCAGGATCAGGAAACAGGAAGGGGGATATCGGGATGGGACTGAAAAATTCAATACCACACAGACACAACAATCTGACGGAGACAGAGTGAATGGGGAACAGGTCAAATACAAGAGGAGTGACGATGAAGGTGAAGAACAGGTGGTGAGATTTCTGACAGGTGTGCGGTGCAGGATGTGAAACCAGAGACCGATAGAGGGAGCTAGAGAGGGACATGGGGACCGAGAGACAGAGGGAGACAGAGAAAGACAGAGGGAGAGAGAGAGAGACAGAGGGACCTAGAGACAGACAGAAGGAGCAGAGAGAGATGGAGGGAGACAGAGTGAGACAGATAACAAGCAAGCAGCAGGGCAGGAATCCTGACAGACGGTCCCGTCTGAAAACGGAGGAGGTATTTTAGAGTGGTGAAAGGGCAAGAGAATAATGTGAAAAACACATGTCTGTGAAAACAATTACAGATATTTATGAGTCCTTCGATATTAAGTCAAATTGCAAAGTAATCATAGCCTACAATAAACGTTATATTTCATAGTCATAATTCTTGTCATTAGTAAAACCTTGTATTCCGTTATAGACAATTCATTTGTGTTGTATCAGGTTAAATTGTATATTCTTTCCAGACTAGGCAGGAAAATACAAAAAACACTTTACTGGGTAAAGATGCCCGTTTGTCATCCGGACGTTCATATCAGGACCAGATGCTGGAATTTGTTGGCCCAGCAAAATCGGGGCAATAATCGGGCTTAATTTGTGTAGTTTGATCTCAGCATTAACGGGAAAATTTGGAAAACTGTAATACGCACCAACACGACTAAACTGGATGTTTATTATTATTATTATTATTTCTTATTATACTAATTATTTATATATATATATATATCATATATATATATATATATATATATAATATACATATATTATTTGGGTCCAGCCTGCAGGCTGGAACCCTGTTGGTTTTGTCCGATTTTTATTATTATTTGTGTCCTTGGCATCTTTCGGGCTAAAAGTGCCTGGAACACGACCACCGCTGAACCTACAGACATGGTTGGGGTCTTGTTAGGTCTTGTTTCTCTGTTAGGACATGGACGTTCATTATAGTGGAGGTTTTGTGATCAACAATCGCGACCTCACCAAGATGGTGCACGGATCAAGCACAGATGTTTTAATCCTTCCTCGCATACGCAAGTCGACCGAGTACACAGATCGGCACGTGATATAATCGTGATTGCACTTTACCTAAGTGCAATCACAATTAATTTCATTATATAGTCCTCTACAAGTGAAGTCAGTTAAACCAATTTCCATAGTTTATTTATTTATAGCTTTATAACATACATTATTATTGTGAAGGCAGTTTTCTGTTTATTTACAAAGTGCCATAAAATAACCACGTTTCCCAAAATGGACCGAATAATGGTGATAAATAATGGTAATCACAATATTGACTAAAATGGTGATTATCATTTCAGCCATAGTCCATGCAGCCCTACTTCAGAATGTATAAACCACTGTTCGTTGTGACGTAGGGAACCCACCCCACAGCCACAAACACCATCCCATCATAGAATTACACTGTAACCAGGCAGAAGGAATGAACTTCTGCAGTCACAAAACACACAGCAACAGAGCTACAAAAAACATCCCAACATTGAACTTTAATGAAGGGTCGACTAGCCGGGACGCCATGTATTGCTGCCTCCATTTATTATTATTATTATTATTATTATTATTATTATTATTATTATTATTATTATTATTTTATTATTATTTTATTATTATAATTTTATTCTTCTTTTCTCTTTTCTTTTTCTTGATATTTTTTAATTCGTGGTCCACATTACATTTCTGGATTAATGAAAAATACAATAAAATGTAGTCCACAAAAACTGGTCACCGTGTCCACTGGAAACCACTGAAATGTGCGACTGAGTGATGCATTCCAGCGAGGCTTCGGAAAAATAAAAGCCCTGCAATGGTAATTACTCACAGAAATACCACAAAGTTTTTTCGTATTTCATGGAAACATAACTTTCTGAAAATGTAATCAAGTAAAAAGTTAACAATACAAATGATGATTCCCGACACAGCACCAAACGGCCACCTGTCACTGAGAGTGCAGCTCTGTTTCCTCAGACAACACAGTGCGATACAACAATGAGAAGTTCTGCTTTACAGGCAAACATGGATGGTTGTTTTAAAGAATGGAGGGTTGCCCTGTGCACGTTGCTATTTGGGCCCGACGCTGGAAATTTGTCGGCCATGACAAAATTGGGCTGAATTTGTGTAGTCTGATCCCAGCAATACGGAAAATCTGAAAAACTGTAAAATGCACCCACTACGACTAAACTGGACCCTGTGTATTGCTGCCTCCAGCTATAGTTATGAAATTTATTATTATTATTATTATTATTATTATTTTATTATTATTATTATTATTATTAGGGGTCCAGCCCGAAGAACCCAACGAAACACAGGACAATCTAAATAAAATGTGTATTCGGGGCATTTCCAACATGGCGTCATTCCTGTGTCATCCAGATTGGTTCGGTATTGTGGATGGAGTTTGTGATCAACAATCTCCACCTCACCAAAGTTGATGCCACCACACACAGACATATAAATCCTTCCATATGCGCAAGTACACAGATCACGTGACCAGCGCTGCAGTCTTGTGACACAGAGGTAGTCCTCTTTAACATCAGCGCTCTGGTAGAATGGACATTTCAAGTTCTATTTCTCCAACGTCCTCCATGGTCCCTTCGGTTGAAACTCATTTGTGTCCGTATGTCACGGTTCGGAACCAGGACCCAAATGCAGACACTGAGGCAGATGCAGGATTCCAAAAACGGCAAAGTTTAATTGAAAAAGGGTGGTAGAACAGCAAACAGGCAGGCCTTGGAGAAGGACTAGGCTCAACAGGAAAACTAAACCAAACACGAAATCCAAACGTGGTGACAGATGGAGCAGCTCAAAGCCAAACTGCAGACTTCAAGGCCCAAAGAGACAGAGCACCAAGGTAGTGAACAAAGTGACACAGGTGACACGAGGAGAGGAAAACAGGGGAGACATCTACACCTGCAGGACAAAACCAAAATGGCCATCAATACAAAAACACATCAAAACTGTGAGACAGTTTCCAGATAGATCCATGGCGTCGCCCCTTCAGCTCTCATCGAAAATGAGAGACGCAACACCTGGAAAAGATAAAAACAAACAGTTCATCACCGGCAATGCAGATGTACAAAATGTTCCATTAAATCGTCTATCTCCTGAGGATCTCTTCAAAACCTCCGCTAGTGCTGGGCTTCTTCCCGGAGGAGGTTGAGCTCGCCAACACCACCGAAAATGACTTGCGTTGCGATGTGCTGTGATGCGAAAGGTGGAACTTACAGAAACCCTTTCCCGCAGCCCATCGGCCCGAAGAAGAGCTCGGACGGGAGGCAGACCTTCCTGCAGACCCCGCCTCAGCGCGGAGCAGTTCCAGGGGGAACGACGCCGCCTCCGTCTCCACATCTAAAGACAGCCAGAGGAGGCCGCTTTTCCAGTCAGCCTCGAGGGCTGACTGGAAAAGCTGCCTCACGCCACCCTCACGCCACCGCGACCGCTCTCGAAACCGAGACGGGGAGAACACGG
>NC_137200.1:24951548-25111705 GCF_960531495.2 Zeus faber | reverse complement strand
TTGATGATGAAGGAGTCTCCGCTGATGCTGACTTGATTAAAATAATAGTTTTATTACACAAATCAGCATCAAACCGGACTTGCATGGATCGTCCAGGAGAGAACAAAGCCGGAAGTATTCTCTGCCGAGCCGCGGTCGGCACTCACTTTAATAGCTGTATAGAGTAACGTCCCACATCTGGTTCCAATCCATAGGTGTCAGCTCACAGTTCCAGTCTAACATAGATCTAAACATTTCCACTTCTTTCCTCCCTGGGCCTCCAATGTACACATTCTAAAGTTGACTTTCTCCGTGTATATTTCGAAGCAACATATGTTAATATTATTACCGCACTATATCTCATTTTTGGGAGCTCAGTGACCTATTCACCTCAAACCTTCCAGACACCTCAATTGATAGATAGATAGATAGATAGATAGATAGATAGATAGATAGATGATAGATAGATACATACGCAGACAAACAGACTGACAGAATAACAGCGTCTCCAGGGAGGTACAGGGATATTCCGTGGACAGTCTCATCAGTGTTACATCACTCATTGTTTGCTTCTGTCTCTCTCTCTATTCTCAGGGCGTCGGCCGTTCAGGACTCATTTGCGTCCTGCACTTCCCTCTGGGGGTTAATAAAGTCTCATCGTATCTCAAATTAACTAATTGCTTTCCAGGGGCGCAGGGAAAAACAGAGTGGACTAATGACCTCTAATGACCCTTCACTGTCCCAGTGACTGCAGTGTTTGTCAGATGGCCGTACAATTTTGGGTGATATTGACATTTTGTACTAGAGTAATTAAATATAGTAAAAAGCAGTTTAAAGTAAGAACCACATGTAAAAGTTTAGGAACAGACAGCTTCCTGCCTCAGAGTGGTTCTAGAGTCTCCTTCGCTGACTTTCAGAGGGGACGGATGACGCTTCGGTTTGAGGACAAAATAGAAATCATAATGAAGTTGTGTGGTCTATTTTAGGATGTATGCGTCCTCATCTCTGGCAGGACAATGATTTTATTTGTTTGTTTCACCCTGTGCTGTCATCATGCTGGACATACAACGCAGAGTATTTGTTCCATTGTGTCTAGGACAGAGATCGTCTGCAAGTGGAGTTGAACTTCTCAACGTGCAATGCAACTCTTTATTCATCCTTTAATTATCAAGAACCGCTGCAATGACTCTGTCCTGTAGACGACCTGTGGGATGACAGCACAGATTTTTGGTTATGGCGAATCACGACCAACCCCCCTCTTTGGAGAAACATCTTGCCATGTTTGGGTCTATAACCAACAAATCATCATTACTTCCACTGTTGCCTCACAGCAGGAAGGTCCTGAGTTCGAATCCCGGCCGTCCCAGGTCCTCTCCATGGGGAGTTTGCAAGTTCTCCCCGTGTTTGTGGGGGTGTAGCTCTGGAGGTAGAGCTGGTGGTCTAGTGATCCAAAGGTCGCTGGTTCGATCCCAGGCTCCTCCTGCTAGCATGCTGTAGTGTCCTTGAGCAAGACACTTAACCCCTAATTGCTCCTGATGGCTGCGTCCGTCGGTGTTTGAACAATTGTAAGTCGCTTTGGATAAAAGCGTCTGATAAATGACTAAATGTAAATGTAAATGTAAATGTGTCCACCATCAGACATGTATGTTAGGGGTTAATACTCCTGTCGGTGCCCCTGAGCAAGGCACTGGCAAAAAGAGCTGGAGTTGGTCCCCAGGCGCTGCACTGCGGCTGCCCACTGCTCCTAGGTATAGGATGGGTCAAGTGCAGAGGAAACATATATTTCCCCAAGAGGGATTAATAAAGTATACAAAACAAATGGAAAGGAGAACGATGTCAAGAGGTAGTTTGGGGGTGTGTCTGAAGCAGGTGTGTGTGATGTCCACCGGTGAGTGCAAGGGATTGGTCCCAATTAGTTCTCGTGCATGAGGTCAGAATTATATCTTAGTACGTCCGAGCTGTGGAAAAGGCCTCGCGGCTACCCACAAGCCGCATAGACGCCGCAAGAACGCTCCGAGGACAATGCACCGTGGACACAGCAGACCCCCCCCCAACCCACAGAACAACACCCACGCATGACCCCAAGGTGTACAAAACCAGTAGAAACCAGTCCACGAGAGCAGGAAATGACCCTGCACCCCTGACCTGCACCCTGCCAAAGCACAGCCCGCGAGATGCTGCGCCCAGCCATAAGCCCCAGGCACGCATGTTCCCGGAACTGTTTATGATATTCCACATCCATTCAAGATTCAAGATTCAAGAGGTTTATTTGTCACATACATATACATACTTTCATACATATATGCGGTGAAATGTAATGCAACGCTCCCGGTGATTACACACAATATGTCCTCGGAAAATTTCTTTCTACTAGACCAACTAACTGATTCCTAAAACGTAATACAGTAAGTCGAATACTTATAGAATAAAGTAAAAATATATAGACTAAAATAAAATACAATTAAATTAAATGGAATAGATAAAGGGAATAGGCTTACATATATGGGATAGACTTATGTATATGGGATAGGCAATTATGTATATACAGATATGTGCATTAAAGTGGCATGTGAATAAGGTGAGGTAATGTTTGTGGGATCATACAGCACAGTATACAACAGTACAGCGCAGCAATACGGTAACACCGAACAACCCAGAACAGTGACACAGTATGCGGTACAGTATGCTACATACAGTACAGCGAGGTAGTGGAGCCTATGTGTGTGGCTCAGTGAGGACCCCTGGTGAAGTCAGCATTGACAGTTCTTATGACAATGCAATGAGGAACAGACCAGGACTAGGACCGGCCCGGGACCGGGACCAGGACCAGGACCAGTGGCAGGTCGTTTGAACCCGGCATTGCCTTGCCTTGATTCAATGGATTAAATCCTGGTCGCACACAGTTGTTGCCGTGGCAACATGATGCATACCCCTCCACCCCCCAGCGTGGTGGATGCATAAATGCCGCTGGAAGCCTCACACGGCACCGGGACAGAGCGAGCAGGTGGAGTCACCCCAGCCCGTGGGAATCTATGACCTCAAACTTCACCGTGGCTTTTGATTCCATCTATTTTGAGAATTACTTGAGAATGTAGTGAATTCAAGGCTAATAATTCAGTGACTGATGTCATAATTCAAGATGGAACGATATTGGCTCCATTGAAAAAAGAATGATTGTGATCCTTCACAATAACCCAAATCTGAAATGAGTATATTGTAAAAATGAAAGATGAATGTGTTTTGCTTGTTTGCTTTTATTGTTTTATTGTTACTATCTGAGGGTGTTTTATTCATGTAAAAGACTTTGAGTGTTTTTAATCGTGGTATTATTATTATTATTATTAGACTTAAAGTTTTTATCTGTGATATCAAAGTAGTATTGACACAATGTAAGTTTTTCCCCCTTTTCCGTTGACAACTGAGCCACGCCATGGAAAACACGTCGGTGAGCAGCTTCACGCTAACCGCGTACATCGTGGTGGAAACCCACAAACAGGGGCTGTTCGCGCTGTTCCTCCTCATCTACTTCATGATAGTGGCTCTGAACATACAGCTGATTGCCGTCATCTCCAGGCAGAAGCAGCTGCACCAGGCCATGAACGTGTTCACGTGCAACTTGTCCCTGAATGAGATCTACGGCAGCACCGCTCTGCTGCCGGCGACCCTGAGTCTGCTCATGTCCGACTCGCACGAGATCTCGGTGCAGGGCTGCAAGACGCAGGTGGTCTTCCTGCACACGTACGGCTCCGTGGAGTTCAGCATCCTGGCCGTGATGGGCTACGACAGGTACATCGCCGTCTGCTACCCCCTGCACTACCACAGCGTCCTGACCGTCTCCAAAATCCGCCTGCTGCTCTGCCTGCCCTGGGTGTACTCCTGGCTCATCTTCATGTCCTACTTCTCCCTCACGCTGCAGCTGGAGTTCTGCGGAAGGTCTCTGCACAAACTCTACTGCGTCAACTTTGAACTTGTGAAAAACTCCTGCACCAGTTCCCACCACATCAGCGTGGTGGGACTTCTGCTCATTCTGCTGTTGGTCGCGCCGCAGCTACTCATGATCCTCTTCTCCTACATGAAGATCATTCGGGTGTGCCTGAAAATATCCAAAGAATCGCGGCGGAAAGTGATTAATACTTGTTTCCCTCATTTGATATCTGTTGCAAACTACACTCTGGGCATCCTGTTCGAGATCGTGCAAACTAGGTTCGACATGAGCAAGATGCCACAGGAGTCCAGAATCTTCTTGTCGCTGTATTTTTTCATGATTCCAACAATTACCAACCCAGTGGTATATGGATTTGGGAACCAGCTCATACGAGTTCATATTTTGAAATTTTATTTCAGATTTCAGAGGCAGGTACCAATAAGAGCAAAGTAAGAGGCCCAGATCAACAGCTTTATGATCTTATGTTACATTACATTATATTATGTCATGATTTTAAAACATTTCTATTTGGGAGCCTTTAAAAACGTCTGCGTTCCAGTCATGTCTCCAGAAGAAAAGGATGATTTCCCGTCGTTCTATTGCTTGATCTTGGAACTTTTGAGAAATAGTGAAAATCCTAAACTCTCAACTCATATTGTCGACTGTTACGGTTGATGTGGGGAAAAGGAACCCCGAGTGGCACTGACGAAACGACCTTTATTCATTGAAAGAAGGAAAATCACCAGGACACGGATGTTTCTCATGAAAACATTTTGTGTTTATTCACATTATTAGGACTGAATAGGGAGCTTTAATGTTTCATGACATTATTCTCACATTATTATTAACCATTAATATTCTGATTATGATGATATGCGTTTATGAATTAAAACACTGTCTGCTTCCTGTGCATATTTCATCCAGCAATATCTTTTACTGAACTTTATTTGACCTTATATTTGCATTTTATTCTCTATTTCCAAATTGTCTTTTGGCAAAGTTATTTTTATGTATGTTGTGTAAAAATATGTTTTTGGAAGCATTTGCGAACAACTGCAATTACTCCGCTCCGGTTTTCTGTTCGGTCTTCTCCTCCTTCTCTTTCAGTTTAGATGGTTTGAGATGTTTAACTGGAACCTGTGGAAAATGTGATGAGATGAGACGTAATTCTGGTAAATGTTCTTATTACGTCTGACAATAGGAACATTTGAAAAAATATATTGTTGTAATAGACTATGGAGTGCCGCGTGATTTCTAATGGCTGAATAAAGTGCCATTAATAAATGATTTCTGAATAAAGTGATATTCATAAATGATTTCTGAATAAAGTGACATTATTAATGATTTCTGAATAAAGTGACATTAATAAATCCTTTATGTTTTTTTCATGCTAAAGGAGAACAGAACCTTTTCATAGGAATCATTCACTTTGTGAGATCAGCACCAGAATTGGCATGAATCTGCATCTGGGACGACTTAAAAAAAAACCTGTTAGCCTCTTAAAAATTAAAGATGGCCATTTTTCAATATGGACTGGACACAAAAGAGAGATTTCAATTACATTTATTTTCCATCAAATCCCATATTCTTCCACGTGGAGGCTACATACACCTAACCTCTTGCATGCTTCTTTCTGTCACATTCACACATTTTCTCGGCAACGGAGCTACCTAATAACACAGTTAACATGCCACTTGGGTGGAATGCTGTAGCATGGGGCACAGTGGTGCATTCATCGATCATTCATTGTTTCAGAAGTCAGCCCCATCCCCGAGATGGACTCCTACTAGCTCTAACTGCTCACCCGATTCTCACCTAAGCAGTTGTCCCACCCTTTACCCTGCACCCAGAGTTGTAAAAGAGAACTGACAGCAGTTGCTGAAAAGATGTTCCGTTGTTTAAAGTTGAAATAACACAGCGGATGTTGTGGCACAGGCAGGGCATCACTGGTGACATCGCTGCTGTGGAGCTCAGCATGAGGTTCAGTGGCACTAAATCATACTGCTGAAACTTATTTAGGCAGACAATGACCCCCACGCATGTGGCAAGGCGTACAGGCCGCCACAGACAAAACATAGCGAATGAAGGATAGCCTGACCGTAAGCAGCAACCCCTCGCTGGCAGAGGACATGAACATGTTCTTTCAGCAAACTTTTAGCGGTGCACAGTGGAGAGCATCCTGGCATACTGCATCACAGCATGGTATGCCAGCTGCACCAGAGAGGAGCAGAAAGCTCTGCAGGGGGTCATGAAGATGGCCCAAAACATCGTTGGGACACAGCTGCCGGGAATCCAGGACATCCACCAGGCCTGATGTTGGGGCAGGGCCTCCAACATCACCCGTGACACAACCCACCCTGCGCACCACCTCTTCAAACTACTCCCCTCTGGCAGGCGACACAGGACAACACTTGCACGCACCACAAGACGGAAAAACAGCTTCTTCTCATGGCTTGACAGAGGCAGTCTCAAGCGTCCTGGTGGCTACTCCATGGTAGCAACAAAGCTTCCGCTTATTTCCTAGGTACCCAAAGTCAGCAGGTCCCCGGTCTCTTCCTAGAAAGGATTTCCAATATCCTTCAGCACCTTGAACCGGGAGTCCTCTCTGAGACGTGTCCAATGATTTTCATATGTTAGTGCCATATGATAAGTACTGATATGTTATTAGTGAATTATGTTAAAACAACAACTTAAAAAGATTCAATATCAACAACAACAACAACAGTCAGTCCCTAGCTCAGACGGGATCAGGTGTTGAGGTGTTTTGTGAAGGTTGTGGGATCTGCAGTGCGTAAGGAGCTGGGAGCTCCTTCCACCGTGTCTACTGCATAAAGTCTTCTGCCTGGGTCGCATCCTCCGCCTCTGATGCTACATCATACATTCAACGAGGCGACTGATTTGGGGACCGGCAACCTTCTTAGGGCCAAAGGGTCCTCAGCGACACCAACAGCACCCCATCACCCTTGACGATAGCGCTGGCTTGCTCGTGGGCCCGATCAATGGCCATTGCTGACTTGTGCATGACTAATTTTCCACTGTGATATGCAGGTTCCAGCTGTGGGCGTTTCAGGGTCAGCATGTCACGTGGATGACGTTGGACGCTCATGAACGCTGAGTACGGCATGGGTAATGTGTTGCTGGTGTTTTGAGATCCTCAACATTTGCTCCAGTCATTTTGACCATAAGTGATTCAAGGCCGAGGGGCTTTCCATTTACTTTCCTTTTTCCCTTTGAATTCAAATGAAATGCAGTGTGAGGTGCATGGGATACAGCTGGACACACAGAAAAATGCGAAAGGTTACATGTACTTGAAATGGAATGTATGATTTCATGGTAGGATCTTTAAAATTGGAGTACTCTGACAAACCTTATCGTGAAAACACAATTTTGTGTGCAAGTTTGACTTTTGAAGATGCTAACAGACTCTTTTGAAAGAGTGGTATCAGCCGAGTCTCAAATTGGTGCTTGTGAAGATTTTTCTCTTATCCGCTGCACTATGTATGGGTTAAATGAGGGATTCATCCCAGAATTTTCAAAACAATTAATTTATAGTGTAGCATTGTAGTAATACATTGTAGTAATAAATAATAAATTATATATATATAAACAAAAACAAACAAGCAAACAAACAAATAAATAAATAAGTAAATAAATAAATAAATACTAGAGTAATTAAGTTTAGTACAAAGTAGTATAAAGTAAGAACCAGATGTAAAAGGTCCTCTAAACGTATCAACACAGACATTAGAACATGCTCAGGGCCCGTGTTTAGGAACAGACAGCTTCCTGCCTCAGAGTGGTTCTGGAGTCTCCTTCGCTGACTTTCAGAGGGGACGGATGACGCTTCAGTTTGAGGACAAATTAAAAATCATAATGAAGTTGTGTGGTCTATTTTAGGATGTACGCGTCCTCATCTCTGGCAGGACAATGATTTTATTTGTTTGTTTTACCCTGTGTTGTCATGTCATGCTGGACATTCAACACAGAGTATTTGTTCCATTGTGTCTAGAACAGAGTTCGTCTACAGGTGGAGTTGAACTTCTCAACGTGCAATGCCACTCTCTATTCATCCTTTAATCATCAAGAACCGCTGCAATGACTCTGTCCTGTGGACGACCTGTGGGATGACCAGAGCACAGCTTTTTGGTTAAAGAGAACCACCACCAACCTCCCTCTTTGGAGAAACATCTTGCCATGTTTGGGTCTATAAACAACGTTCATCATTACTCATCATTACTTCCCCTTCTTCTAAGATGAAGAGAACATGTACTTGGAAAAACATAAACACTGAATGTATTTGATACATAAAATAAACATAATTAATTAAGTCGATGGAAATCGGAACAGCAATTACGGCGCATGGTCTCTTCTTGTGCATGGCACTGTTGCCTCACAGCAGGAAGGTCCTGGGTTCGAATCCCGGCCGTCCCAGGTCCTCTCCATGGGGAGTTTGCAAGTTCTCCCCGTGTTTGTGGGGGTGTCCACCATCAGACATGTATGTTAGGGGTTAATACTCCTGTCGGTGCCCCTGAGCAAGGCACTGGCAAAAAGAGCTGGAGTTGGTCCCCAGGCGCTGCACTGCGGCTGCCCACTGCTCCTAGGTATAGGATGGGTCAAATGCAGAGGAAACATATATTTCCCCAAGAGGGATTAATAAAGTATACAAAACAAATGGAAAGGAGAAGGATGTCAAGAGGTAGTTTGGGGGTGTGTGTGAAGCAGTTGTGTGCTGGTGTGTGTGATGTCCACCGGTGAGTGCAAGGGATTGGTCCCAATTAGTTCTCGTGCATGAGGTCAGAACTCTAACCTATATTAAATCTGCCTCCGAGCTGCGGAAAAGCCCTCGTGGCTACCCACAAGCCGAATAGACGAAGCAAGAACGCTCCCAGCACAATGCACCGTGGACACAGAATAACACCCATGCATGACCCCAAGGTGTACACAACCAGGAGAAACCAGTCCCAGAGAGCAGGAAATGACCCTGCACCCCCGAAGCGCACACATACAACCCACCCCCTTGGGCAGGCATAAGACGCACCCGCAACCACAGGCCCCATACCGGGTCCTGAGGTTGACAGACACCCCATTCCTACCCACACCCCGCACAAAGGCGAGGCCTGCCAAAGCGCAACGGGCGAGATGCCGCGCCCGGCCATAAGCCCCAGGCACGCATGTTCCCGGAGCTGTTTATGATATTCCACATCCATCAAATATATTCCATCTGTTGACTTTTACCAGTAGCTTCTGGGGTCTGTGTGGGGAAGGAACTTTTTCCACGTTCAGTTAACTTTCATGACATTTGCAACCTGAGTTTTAAAAACATACTTCCAACTAATATGCAGAAAACCCACATGTTCCATGTGAATCTGTCTAATCATTGATAGCCCAATTATGGACTATGGATTTTTCCAGCTAATTGATAGTTGGATCATTGTACTACAGAGTCCTGTTTTGACAAACCATCAAGAGATATTTACATTTTCTTTGAACTTTTGCCAGAAAAGTATTGCTCTCCAAACAGGGAGTACAGAAACAACTTGTCGCCATGAGAATATCCGCTCATGTCGAGGTACAGACCAGGACGAGGACCGGCTCCGGGACCGGGACCAGGACCAGGACCAGGACCACAACCAGGACCAGGACCAGTGCCAGGTGGTTTGAACCCGGCATTGCCTTGCCTTGATTCAATGGATTAAATCCTGGTCACACACAGTTGTTGCCGTGGCAACATGATGCATAACCCTCCACCCCCCAGCGTGGTGGATGCATAAAAGCCGCTGGAAGCATCACACGGCGCTGGGACAGAGTGAGCAGGTGGAGTCACCCCAGCCTGGTGGAATCTACGACCTCAAACTTCACCGTGGCTTTTCATTCCATCTTTTTTGAGAATTACTTGAGAATGTAGTGAATTCAAGACTAATAATTCAATGACTGATGTCATAATTCAAGATGGAACGATATTGGCTCCATTGAAAAAAGAATGATTGTGATCCTTCACAATAACCCAAATCTGAAATGAGTATATTGTAAAAATGAAAGATGAATGTGTTTTGCTTGTTTGCTTTTATTGTTTTATTGTTACTATCTGACGGCGTTTTATTCATGTAAAAGACTTTGAGTGTTTTTACTTGTGGTGTTATTATTATTATTATTAGACTTAAAGTTTTATCTGTGATATCAAAGTAGTATTGACACAATTTAAGTTCTTCCCCCTTTTCCGTTGACAACTGAGCCACGCCATGGAAAACACGTCGGTGAGCAGCTTCACGCTGACCGCGTACATCGTGGTGGAACCCCACAAACAGGGGCTGTTCGCGCTGTTCCTCCTCATCTACTTCATGATAGTGGCTCTGAACATACAGCTGATCGCCGTCATCTCCAGGCAGAAGCAGCTGCACCAGGCCATGAACGTGTTCACGTGCAACTTGTCCCTGAATGAGATCTACGGCAGCACTGCTCTGCTGCCGGCGACCCTGAGTCTGCTCATGTCCGACTCGCACGAGATCTCGGTGCAGGGCTGCAAGACGCAGGTGGTCTTCCTGCACACGTACGCCTCCGTGGAGTTCAGCATCCTGGCCGTGATGGGCTACGACAGGTACATCGCCGTCTGCTACCCCCTGCACTACCACAGCGTCATGACCGTCTCCAAAATCCGCCTGCTGCTCTGCCTGCCCTGGGTGTACTCCTGGCTCATCTTCATGTCCTACTTCTCCCTCACGCTGCAGCTGGAGTTCTGCGGAAGGTCTCTGCACAAACTCTACTGCGTCAACTTTGAACTGGTGAAAAACTCCTGCACCAGTTCCCCCCACATCAGCGTGGTGGGACTTCTGCTCATTCTGCTTTTGGTCGCGCCGCAGCTACTCATGATCCTCTTCTCCTACATGAAGATCATTCGGGTGTGCCTGAAATTATCCAAAGAATCGCGGCGGAAAGTGATTAATACTTGTTTCCCTCATTTGATATCTGTTGCAAACTACACTCTGGGCAGCCTGTTCGAGATCGTGCAAACTAGGTTCGACATGAGCAAGATGCCACAGGAGTCCAGAATCTTCTTGTCGCTGTATTTTATCATGATTCCAACAATTACCAACCCAGTGGTTTATGGATTTGGGAACCAGCTCATACGAGTTCATATTTTGAAATTTTATTTCAGATTTCAGAGGCAGGTACCAATAAGAGCAAAGTAAGAGGCCCAGATCAACAGCTTTATGATCTTATGTTACATTACATTATATTATGTCATGATTTTATAACGTTTCTATTTGGGAGCCTTTAAAAACGTCTGCGTTCCAGTCATGTCTCCAGAAGAAAAGGATGATTTCCCGTCGTTCTATTGCCTGTTCTTTGAACTTTTGAGAAATAGTGAATATCCTAAACTCTCAACTCATATTGTCGACAGTTACGGTTGATGCGGGGAAAAGGAGCCCCGAGTGGCACTGACGAAACGACCTTCATTCATTGAAAGAAGGAAAATCACCAGGACACGGATGTTTCTCATGAAAATATTTTGTGTTTATTCACATTATTAGGACTGAATAGGGAGCTTTAATGTTTCATGACATTATTCTCACATTATTATTAACCATTAATATTCTGATTATTCTGATATGCGTTTATGAATTAAAAAACTGTCTGCTTCCTGTGCATATTTCATCCAGCAATATCTTTTACTGAACTTTATTTGACCTTATATTTGCATTTTATTCTCTATTTCCCAATTGTCTTTTGGCAAATTTATTTTTATGTATGTTGTGTAAAAATATGTTTTTGGAAGCATTATGCGAACAACTGCAATTGCTCCGCTCTGGTTTTCTGTTCGGTCTTTTCCTCCTTGTCTTTCAGTTTAGATGGTTTGGGATGATCAACTGGAACCTGTGGAAAATGTGATGAGATGAGACGTAATTCTGGTAAATGTTCTTATTACGTCTGACAATAGGAACATTTGAAAAAATATATTGTTGTAATAGACTATGGAGTGCCGCGTGATTTCTAATGGCTGAATAAAGTGCCATTAATAAATGATTTCTGAATAAAGTGACATTATTAATGATTTCTGAATAAAGTGACATTAATAAATCCTTTATGTTGTTTTCATGCTAAAGGAGAACAGAACCTTTTCATAGGAATCATTCACTTTGTGATATCAGCACCAGAATTGGCATGAATCTGCATCTGGGACGACTTAAAAAAAAACCTGTTAGCCTCTTAAAAATTAAAGATGGCCATTTTTCAATATGGACTGGACACAAAAGAGAGATTTCAATTACATTTATTTTCCATCAAATCCCATATTCTTCCACGTGGAGGCTACATACACCTAACCTCTTGCATGCTTCTTTCTGTCACATTCACAAATTTTCTCGGCAACGGAGCTACCTAATAACACAGTTAACATGCCACTTGGGTGGAATGCTGTAGCATGGGGCACAGTGGTGCATTCATGGATTCATTCATTGTTCCAAAAGTCAGCCCCATCCTCTAGATGGAATCCTACTATCTCTAACTGCTCACCCGATTCTCACCTAAGCAGTTGCCCACCCTTTACCCTGCACCCAGAGTTGTAAAAGAGGACTGACAGCAGTTGCTGAAAAGATGTTCCGTTGTTTCAAGTTGAAATAACACAGCAGATGTTGTGGCACAGGCAGGGCATCACTGGTGACATCGCTGCTGTGGAGCTCAGCATGAGGTTCAGTGGCACTAAATCATACTGCTGAAACTTATTTAGGCAGACAATGACCCCCACGCATGTGGCAAGGCATACAGGCCGCCCCAGACAAAACATATAGCGAATGAAGGATAGCCTGACCGTAAGCAGCAACCCCTCGCTGGCAGAGGACATGAACATGTTCTTTCAGCAAACTTTTAGCGGTGCACAGTGGAGAGCATCCTGGCATACTGCATCACAGCATGGTATGCCAGCTGCACCAGAGAGGAGCAGAAAGCTCTGCAGGGGGTCATCAAGATGGCCCAAAACATCGTTGGGACACAGCTGCCGGCAATCCAGGACATCCACCAGGCCTGATGTCGGGGCAGGGCCTCCAACATCACCCGTGACACAACCCACTATGCGCACCACCTCTTCAAACTACTCCCCTCTGGCAGGCGACACAGGACAACACTTGTGCGCACCACAAGACGGAAAAACAGCTTCTTCCCATGGCTTGACAGAGGCAGTCTCAAGCGTCCTGGTGGCTACTCCATGGTAGCAACAAAGCTTCCGCTTATATCCTAGGTACCCAAAGTCAGCAGGTCCCCGGTCTCTTCCTAGAAAGGATTTCCCATATCCTTCAGCACCTTGAACCGGGAGTCCTCTCTGAGACGTGTCCAATGATTTTCATATGTTAGTGCCATATGATAAGTACTTGTATGTTATAAGTGAATTATGTCAAAACAACAACTTAAAAAGATTCAATATCAACAACAACAACAACAACAACAACAGTCAGTCCCTAGCTCAGACGGGATCAGATGTTGAGGTGTTTCGTGAAGGTTGTGGGATCTGCAGAGCGTAAGGAGCTGGGAGCTCCTTCCACCGTGTCTACTGCATAAGGTCTTCTGCCTGGGTCGCATCCTCCGCCTCTGATGCTGCATCATACAGTCAATGAGGCAACTGATTTGGGGACCGGCAACCTTCTTAGGGCCAAAGGGTCCTCAGCGACACCAACAGCACCCCATCGCCCTTGACGATAGCGCTGGCTTGTTCGTGGGCCCGATCAATGGCCATTGCTGACTTGTGCATGACTAATTTTCCACTGTGATATGCAGGTTCCAGCTGTGGGCGTTTCAGGGTCAGCATGTCACGTGGATGACGTTGGACGCTCATGAACGCTGAGTACGGCATGGGTAATGTGTTGCTGGTGTTTTGAGATCCTCAACATTTGCTCCAGTCATTTTGACCATAAGTGATTCAAGGCCGAGGGGCTTTCCATTTACTTTCCTTTTTCCTTTTCAATTCAAATGAAATGCAGTGTGAGGTGCATGGGATACAGCTGGACACACAGAAAGATGTGAAAGGTTACATGTACTTGAAATGGAATGTATGATTTCATGGTAGGATCTTTAAAATTGGAGTACTCTGACAAACCTTATCGTGAAAACACTATTTTGTGTGCAAGTTTGACTTTTGAAGATGCTAACAGACTCTTTTGAAAGAGTGGTATCAGCCGAGTCTCAAATTGGTGCTTGTGAAGATTTTTCACTTATCCGCTGCACTATGTATGGGATAAATGAGGGATTCATCCCAGAATTTTCAAAAAAATGAATTTATAGTGTAGCATGGAGTAAGACATTGTAGTAATAAATAATAAATTATATATATATATAAACAAAAACAAACAAACAAACAAATAAATAAATAAGTAAATAAATAAATAAATGCTAGAGTAATTATGTTTAGTACAAAGTAGTATAAAGTAAGAACCAGATGTAAAAGGTCCTCTAAACGTATCAACACAGACATTAGAACATGCTCAGGGCCCGTGTTTAGGAACAGACAGCTTCCTGCCTCAGAGTGGTTCTGGAGTCTCCTTCGCTGACTTTCAGAGGGGACGGATGACGCTTCAGTTTGAGGACAAATTAGAAATCATAATGAAGTTGTGTGGTCTATTTTAGGATGTACGCGTCCTCATCTCTGGCAGGACAATGATTTTATTTGTTTGTTTTACCCTGTGTTGTCATCATGCTGGACATACAACGCAGAGTATTTGTTCCATTGCGTCTAGAACAGAGTTCGTCTGCAAGTGGAGTTGAACTTCTCAACGTGCAATGCAACTCTTTATTCATCCTTTAATCATTACATTACATTTACATTTAGTCATTTAGCAGACGCTTTTATCCAAAGCGACTTACAAGGGAGAATAACATTTAAGCTACATTGTGACAGAGATTAGTGTAACAACAACATTGGTGTAACAATAAATACTGCAAGGTGGTGCTAAGTAATTGTAGGTTAGGACAGGAGGTACTCACTGAAGAGCTGGGTCTTCAGGTGCTTCTTAAAGACAGAGAGGGACGTCCCTGCTCTGGTCATTTTTGGCAGCGCGTTCCACCAACGTGGAACTACAAATGAGAATAGCCTGGATTGCCGTGGCTGTATGGCCGGCAGAGCCAGGCGACGCTCATTTGACGAGCGCAGCATCCGGGGGGCAACATGTGCTCTTACAAGAGCATTTAAGTAGGCGGGAGCATTCCCAGCAATCACTCTGTAGGCCAGCATAAGAGACTTGAACTTGATGCGGGCGGCTACAGGTAACCAGTGGAGCTCGATGAGTAGCGGAGTGACATGTGACTCTTTGGCTGGTTGAACACCAGTTGCGCCGCCGCATTCTGTATCATCTGTAGTGGCTTCACCGCACAGGCCGGCAAGCCTGTTAAGAGGGCGTTGCAGTAGTCGAGACGGGACATCACCAAGGTTTGTAGCAGCAGTTGAGTGGCATATTGGGTCAGGTACGGCCTGACTTTTCGGATGTTGAGTAGTGCGAAGCGGCAGGACCGGGAGACGGCGGAAACATGGTCCGAGAATGTCAGTTGGTCATCAATAATGACACCAAGATTCCTTGCAGCCTTGGTAGGAACAAGAGATAAAGAGTCGATTTTAATATCAATGTTGTGATAAATACCTTGTTTGGCCGGGAAGACCAGCAGTTCCGTTTTCCCCAGATTTAGTTGAAGATGATAATCCTTCATCCATGTGGATATGTCAGCGAGACAGTCCGAGATCCGCATGGAGACAGTGGGGTCGTCGGGCGGGAAGGACAGATAGAGTTGAGTATCATCCGCATAGCAGTGATATGAAAAGCCATGTGAGCGGATGATCGGGCCCAGTGAGGTGGTGTATATGGCAAAGAGGAGGGGTCCTAGCACCGAGCCTTGGGGCACCCCTGTGGTGAGGTTGTGAGGCACAGACAGCTGGCCTCGCCATGTCACACTGAACGAGCGCCCAGTAACGTAAGATTCGAACCAGGAAAATGCACTGCCCGTTAATCACCAAGAACCGCTGCAATGACTCTGTCCTGTGGACGACCAGTGGGATGACCAGAGCACAGCTTTTTGGTTATGGAGAACCACCACCAACCCCCCTCTTTGGAGAAACATCTTGCCATGTTTGGGTCTATAAACAACTAATCATCATTACTTCCCCTTCTTCTAAGATGAAGAGAACATGTACTTGGAAAAACATAAACATTGAATGTATTTGATACATAAAATAAACATAATTAATTAAGTCGATGGAAATCAGAACAGCAATTACGGCGCATGGTCTCTTCTTGTGCATAGCACTGTTGCCTCACAGCAGGAAGGTCCTGGGTTTGAATCCCGGCCGTCCCAGGTCCTCTCCATGTGGAGTTTGCAGGTTCTCCCTGTGTTTGTGTGGGTGTCCACCATCAGACATGTATGTTAGGGGTTAATACTCCTGTCGGTGCCCCTGAGCAAGGCACTGGCAAAAAGAGCTGGAGTTGGTCCCCAGGCGCTGCACTGCGGCTGCCCACTGCTGGCAGAGGACATGAACATGTTCTTTCAGCAAACTTTTAGCGGTGCACAGTGGAGAGCATCCACCGTGCAACTGTTTATGATATTCCACATCCAACCAATATATTCCATCTGTTGACTTTTACCAGTAGCTTCTGGGGTCTGTGTGGGGAAGGAACTTTTTCCACGTTCAGTTGACTTTCATGACTTTTGCAACCTGAGTTTTAAAAACATACTTCCAACTAATATGCAGAAAAACCACATGTTCCATGTGAATCTGTCTAATCATTGATAGCCCAATTATGGACTATGGATTTTTCCAGCTAATTGATAGTTGGATCATTGTACTACAGAGTCCTGTTTTGACAAACCGTCATGAGATATTTACATTTTCTTTGAACTTTTGCCAGAAAAGTATTGCTCTCCAAACAGGGAGTACAGAAACAACTTGTCACCATGAGAATATCAGCTCATGTCGATGTACAGACCAGGATGAGACCGGCTCCGGGACCGGGACCAGGACCAGGACCTGGACCAGGAACAGGACCAGGACCAGGACCAGTGCCAGGTCGTTTGAACCCGGCATTGCCTTCGTTATCTTTGCCACATTCAACACTGTGTCTCTCCATCACCATCACCAGATTCATGAGAGATTCAATGGATTAATTCCTGGTCACACACAGTTGTTGCCGTGGCAACATGATGCATAACCCTCCACCCCCCAGCGTGGTGGATGCATAAAAGCCGCTGGAAGCATCACACGGCGCTGGGACAGAGTGAGCAGGTGGAGTCACCCCAGCCTGGTGGAATCTACGACCTCAAACTTCACCGTGGCTTTTCATTCCATCTGTTTTGAGAATTACTTGAGAATGTAGTGAATTCAAGACTAATAATTCAATGACTGATGTCATAATTCAAGATGGAACAATATTTGCACCATTGAAAAAAGAATGATTGTGATCCTTCACAATAACCCAAATCTGAAATGAGTATATTGTAAAAATGAAAGATGAATGTGTTTTGCTTGTTTGCTTTTATTGTTTTATTGTTACTATCTGAGGGTGTTTTATTCATGTAAAAGACTTTGAGTGTTTTTACTTGTGGTGTTATTATTATTATTATTAGACTTAAAGTTTTATCTGTGATATCAAAGTAGTATTGACACAATGTAAGTTTTTCCCCCTTTTCTGTTGACAACTGAGCCACGCCATGGAAAACACGTCGGTGAGCAGCTTCACGCTGACCGCGTACATCGTGGTGGAAACCTACAAACACGTGCTGTTCGCGCTGTTCCTCCTCATCTACTTCATGATAGTGGCTCTGAACATACAGCTGATTGCCGTCATCTCCAGGCAGAAGCAGCTGCACCAGGCCATGAACGTGTTCACGTGCAACTTGTCCCTGAATGAGATCTACGGCAGCACCGCTCTGCTGCCGGCGACCCTGAGTCTGCTCATGTCCGACTCGCACGAGATCTCGGTGCAGGGCTGCAAGACGCAGGTGGTCTTCCTGCACACGTACGGCTCCGTGGAGTTCAGCATCCTGGCCGTGATGGGCTACGACAGGTACATCGCCGTCTGCTACCCCCTGCACTACCACAGCGTCATGACCGTCTCCAAAATCCGCCTGCTGCTCTGCCTGCCCTGGGTGTACTCCTGGCTCATCTTCATGTCCTACTTCTCCCTCACGCTGCAGCTGGAGTTCTGCGGAAGGTCTCTGCACAAACTCTACTGCGTCAACTTTGAACTTGTGAAAAACTCCTGCACCAGTTCCCCCCACATCAGCATGGTGGGACTTCTGCTCATTCTGCTTTTGGTCGCGCCGCAGCTACTCATGATCCTCTTCTCCTACATGAAGATCATTCGGGTGTGCCTGAAATTATCCAAAGAATCGCGGCGGAAAGTGATTAATACTTGTTTCCCTCATTTGATATCTGTTGCAAACTACACTCTGGGCATCCTGTTCGAGATCGTGCAAACTAGGTTCGACATGAGCAAGATGCCACAGGAGTCCAGAATCTTCTTGTCGCTGTATTTTCTCATGATTCCAACAATAACCAACCCAGTGGTTTATGGATTTGGGAACCAACTCATACGAGTTCATATTTTGAAATTTTATTTCAGATTTCAGAAGCGGGTACCAATAAGAGCAAAGTAAGAGGCCCGGATCAACAGGTTTATGATCTTATGTTACATTACATTATATTATGTCATGATTTTAAAACGTTTCTATTTGGGAGCCTATAAAAACGTCTGCGTTCCAGTCATGTCTCCAGAAGAAAAGGATGATTTCCCGTCGTTCTATTGCTTGATCTTGGAACTTTTGAGAAATAGTGAAAATCCTAAACTCTCAACTCATATTGTCGACTGTTACGGTTGATGTGGGGAAAAGGAACCCCGAGCGGCACTGACGAAACGACCTTCATTCATTGAAAGAAGGAAAGTCACCAGGACACGATGTGTTTATTCACATTGTTAGGACTGAATAGGGAGCTTTAATGTTTCATGACATTATTCTCACATTATTATTAACCATTAATATTCTGATTATGATGATATGCATTTATGAATTAAAACACTGTCTGCTTCCTGTGCATATTTCATCCAGCAATATCTTTTACTGAACTTTATTTGACCTTATATTTGCATTTTATTCTCTATTTCCAAATTGTCTTTTGGCAAATTTATTTTTATCTATGTTGTGTAAAAATATGTTTTCGGAAGCATTATAACTGTAATTGCTCCGCTCCGGTTTTCTGTTCGGTCTTTTCCTCCTTGTCTTTCAGTTTAGATGGTTTGGGATGTTCAACTGGAACCTGTGGAAAATGTGATGAGATGAGACGTAATTCTGGTAAATGTTCTTATTACGTCTGACTATAGGAACATTTGAAAAAATATATTGTTGTAATAGACTATGGAGTGCCGCGTGATTTCTAATGGCTGAAAAAAGTGCCATTATAAATTATTTCTAAATAAAGTGATATTCAAAATGATTTTTGAATAAAGTGACATTATTAATAATTTCTGAATAAAGTGACATTAATAAATTATATCTGAATAAAGTCATATTCATAAATGATTTCTGAATAAAGTGACATTATTAATAATTTCTGAATAAAGTGACATTATTAAATCCTTTATGTTGTTTTCATGCTAAAGGAGAACAGAACCTTTTCATAGGAATCATTCACTTTGTGATATCAGCACCAGAATTGGCATGAATCTGCATCTGGGACGACTTAAAAAAAAACCTGTTAGCCTCTTAAAAATTAAAGATGGCCATTTTTCAATATGGACTGGACACAAAAGAAAGAGTTCAGTGAATTTTTTTTCCATCAAATCCGATATTCTTCCACATGGAGGCTACATACACCTAACCTCTTGCATGCTTCTTTCTGTCACATTCACAAATTTTCTCGGCAACGGAGCTACCTAATAACACAGTTAACATGCCACTTGGGTGGAATGCTGTAGCATGGGGCACAGTGGTGCATTCATCGATCATTCATTGTTTCAGAAGTCAGCCCCATCCCCGAGATGGACTCCTACTAGCTCTAACTGCTCACCCGATTCTCACCTAAGCAGTTGCCCCACCCTTTACCCTGCACCCAGAGTTGTAAAAGAGAACTGACAGCAGTTGCTGAAAAGATGTTCCGTTGTTTAAAGTTGAAATAACACAGTGGATGTTGTGGCACAGGCAGGGCATCACTGGTGACATCGCTGCTGTGGAGCTCAGCATGAGGTTCAGTGGCACTAAATCATACTGCTGAAACTTATTTAGGCAGACAATGACCCCCACGCATGTGGCAAGGCGTACAGGCCGCCACAGACAAAACATAGCGAATGAAGGATAGCCTGACCGTAAGCAGCAACCCCTCGCTGGCAGAGGACATGAACATGTTCTTTCAGCAAACTTTTAGCGGTGCACAGTGGAGAGCATCCTGGCATACTGCATCACAGCATGGTATGCCAGCTGCACCAGAGAGGAGCAGAAAGCTCTGCAGGGGGTCATGAAGATGGCCCAAAACATCGTTGGGACACAGCTGCCGGCAATCCAGGACATCCACCAGGCCTGATGTTGGGGCAGGGCCTCCAACATCACCTGTGACACAACCCACCCTGCGCACCACCTCTTCAAACTACTCCCCTCTGGCAGGCGACACAGGACAACACTTGCACGCACCACAAGACGGAAAAACAGCTTCTTCCCATGGCTTGACAGAGGCAGTCTCAAGTGTCCTGGTGGCTACTCTGTGGTAGCAACAAAGCTTCTGCTTATATCCTACGTACCCAAAGTCAGCAGGTCCCCGGTCTCTTCCTGAAAAGGATTTCCAATATCCTTCAGCACCTTGAACCGGGAGTCCTCTCTGAGACGTGTCCAATGATTTTCATATGTTAGTGCCATATGATAAGTACTCATATGTTATAAGTGAATTATGTCAAAACAACAACTTAAAAAGATTCAATATCAACAACAACAACAACAGTCAGTCCCTAGCTCAGACGGGATCAGGTGTTGAGGTGTTTTGTGAAGGTTGTGGGATCTGCAGTGCGTAAGGAGCTGGGAGCTCCTTCCACCGTGTCTACTGCATAAAGTCTTCTGCCTGGGTCGCATCCTCCGCCTCTGATGCTGCAACATACATTCAACGAGGCGACTGATTTGGGGACCGGCAACCTTCTTAGGGCCAAAGGGTCCTCAGCGACACCAACCGCACCCCATCACCCTTGACGATAGCGCTGGCTTGCTCGTGGGCCCGATCAATGGCCATTGCTGACTTGTGCATGACAACTTTTCCACTGTGATATGCAGGTTCCAGCTGTGGGCGTTTCAGGGTCAGCATGTCATGGACGTTGGACGCTCATGAACGCTGAGTACGGCATGGGTAATGTGTTGCTGGTGTTTTGAGATCCTCAACATTTGCTCCAGTCATTTTGCTTTTAACACGCTACAGTTGGGATGATCATAAGTGATTCAAAGTCGAGGGGCTTTCCATTTACTTTCCTTTTTCCTTTTGAATTCAAATGAAATGCAGTGTGAGGTGCATGGGATACAGCTGGACACACAGAAAAATGCGAAAGGTTACATGTACTTGAAATGGAATGTATGATTTCATGGTAGGATCTTTAAAGTTGGAGTACTCTGACAAACCTTATCGTGAAAACACTATTTTGTGTGCAAGTTTGACTTTTGAAGATGCTAACAGACTCTTTTGAAAGAGTGGTATCAGCCGAGTCTCAAATTGGTGCTTGTGAAGATTTTTCACTTATCCGCCGCACTATGTATGGGTTAAATGAGGGACTCATCACAGAATTTTCAAAAAAAAAAATTTATAGTGTAGTATTGTAGTAATACATTATAGTAATACAAAATAAATTATATATATTTTTATATATATAAACAAAAACAAACAAACAAACAAATAAATAAATAAATAAATAAACAAACAAATAAATATATCTATATCTATATACACACAAACAAACTCATCATTGTCCTTCTTATTTTTTTTGGTGACTTCAGCATTTCCCTTTGGGAATAAGCCAAACCAACTCGTCCACAGCTTCGTTACTGGTCAGTCTCCATTCCCTCGGCAGTAATTAAACAGAGCGGTAATGAGACTCAAACCGGGCCTGAGAGCAGCACCTTGAGAATAGAACGGGGCAAATAACCTCCACTCATGATGTAACTGTGATGGAACATGGAAACAGCGGATCCGTTATCAATATGAGGCAATATTATGACCAAATTGGTCATAAATGTGAACATCAGCAGAGACAGCCGCTTGGGAGTCTGAGCGGCCGGAACGCGGCAAAACCGGAATGAAAATCGCAAAACCACAGAGAATCAAACTCGAGAACCAATGCAGCGTTTCCAGCCTCGTCTGTCCCACTCGTCATCGCGAAACTGAACTGCTCAATAACGTGTACAACTGTGCTCACCGGCCGAGCGAGAGAAGGCTCGCCAACGCTCGCCAACGCCCTCAAAAGAGTGAATTTTGAAATCACTAACTGGTCCAAGGTCAAAGTAAGGAAAAAAAAGGTCAAGCAATTGGGACCAGATGGTACTGAAATGTGAGTGAAAGGCTTTTCTCTTTGCATTCCCCCAGAATAAATCATTTTGGCAGAGTGTCAGTTCTTCATTCCCATCGCTGCGAGATTCCACTCCCAGGCGGAAGCCAACCCACTCTGGCTGTTCAGAAGGTCAGAAAATGGAACGACTCTTCTCCAGAGTGAGTCTGAGGTGAATCTTGCTCTGATGAGCAGACACTTTGTTTTCTCAAACTGAAGAATTAGCTCGATCAGTGCAGCCTCACAGCTTTGACCTTGCAACACAAGGTCGTTACCATTATTTTATTTTATTTTGACAGTTGTTCGATATTTTCCACAGTGCACCTGGCGAGCGCTCACATATCACTAGTGTGGAGCTGCACGGATTACACAGTAATGTACAGGACTGTACTTTATGTACTTTATGTACTTCATGTGCTATATGTACTATATGTACTATATGTTCTTTATGTTCTATATGTACTATATGTTCTATATGTACTATGTGCTATATGTACTCTCTGTACTTTATGTGCTTTATGTACCTTATGTACATTATGTACTTGTGGTGTGGTTTGAGCAGCCACACATGTCCTGGTTCTAGGTAATTGGGCCCAGGATCAGTGTGGCTGTACGCCTGTTGCTCGTTGGTTGGTCTAACCAGCAAAAGGTAAAACCTCCATCCCCACACACGCTCATGAGAGGAGCCCTTGTCATGACATGTGTCTGTTCCGGGGCTTGTTCTATCAAGCCCCCTCTCCACAACAAACTTTTGTTTTCTCAACCCCATCATCTGTGTCTCCGAGCCGGAGGTCCCTGAACACGGCACTCAGGTGGGTTGTGGCAGGCGAAACAACAGTGGCGCCTGAACAGGGACTCTCCAGCACGGGGAAGGTACACAGAAGTGTCGCCCGAGGACCCCGTGGAGCCACAAGTGGGTCAAAGGGCAACCCCTGTACCAACCCGCTCCCAGGGGGTCCGCCAGAGGTGATGGAGGCGGTGGACTGGGCTGTTGCGGGGAACCAGGTCCTCTGGAAGGGGACAAGTTCTGTTTTGTTGGACCTTTTTGTCTGAGCTATGGGAACCCTGTTTCAGAGTCCAGTGTGTTATTATTTTAAGGTACTGGAACCCTCTGTCAGAGACCAGGCACTTTATGTACATTATGTACTGAACATACTTCATGTACATTAATGTACTTTGTGTACACTTATGTACTATAAGCACTTTATGTACTTTATGTCGGCCCAGTGTGCAGAAACAGTGTTCTGCAGAACATGCAAACTCACTATTTGGACACTCTTACTGTATCAGGTTTAGGACAGACATTGCAGTGGCTCAGGAGGTAGCGCGGGTTGTCTAGTCATCGGAAGATGGCCGGTTTGATCCCCGGCTCCTCCTGGTAGTGTGCTGATGTGTCCTTGAGCAAGATACTTAACCCCCTAACTGCTCACCGGGTGCGGCTACATGGCAGCCCACTGCTCCATGGATCCATCAGTTACTTGGATGTTAAAATGCATTTTGTTGCCTCAATAATTGGTCTCTGTGCAATGACAATTAGTTTGATCTAATTTTCATCCTTATTCCATATGAAAGATCCTCAGTTTATAATACGATAATATATATATATATAATATAAGATATTATGTTAGATATGATTGAGTACAAATTCCATACCTAAGTATATTAAAGTGAGGGGAATAACAGTGTATGTATATATATATATATATACAGTATAATACAACACAGAGTGAGGGTAATGGCAACCATATTCAATTATAATATATTTTATTATTTTACATCATATTATTGTATATTTTTATTATTGTTCTATTGCGTTATATTATATTTCCATGATGCAATCTGAACTTTCTCTTGCTCTTATGATGAAGGTCCAGCCCCTGATTGGCTCCTTCCTCACACCATGTGATGGAGGGATGCTGCTCTGGGCAGGTGGAGAGGGGCTTGCTGGCGTTTCCTCTGGTGCACACTACAGTATTAAATACCATCTCAAATGTAAAGAACAATCTCTTCCTGCAGCACCGGGAGATATATCGCCATCAGCATGGCCAACTCATCTGAATTTGCCGTGACCTCAATTTTTCTGTCTTCATACTATAAGATGCAGGACCTGACAGCGGTGCACGTTTGTGTTTTCCTTTTTCTGTACGTTGTCATAATTGCTGGGAATATGGTGTTGATTTGTGTCATCTATCTGGAGAAAAGCCTGCACGAGCCCATGTATTTCCTGGTGTGCAGCCAGGCGGCCAACGGCCTGTATGGCGGCACGGCGCTCCTGCCATCACTGCTGAGCAACATTCTGTCCGGCTTCTACGAGGTGTCGCTGGCTTGCTGCCTTACGCAGATCTTTGCCATTCACACCTACGCCATCGTCGAATTTACCATTCTGGCGGCGATGAGCTACGACAGGTACGTGGCCATATGCTACCCGCTACAGTACCACTCCATCATGTCCCTGAGCCGCACGTACAAGCTGATCACCTTGGTGTGGCTCTACCCGCTGCTGGCCTTCCTCCTGGTGTTCGTCCTCACGCTGCAGCTGCGCTTCTGCCAAAATACGATAGAGAAGCTGTACTGCCACAACCACTCTCTGGTCAAACTCTCCTGCACCGACACCTCGTTGGTGAACGCGGTGGGGCTGCTGTCGGTGGCGCTCTACAGCTTACCGCAGCTCGTGATGGTGCTCTACTCCTACGTGCACATCCTGAGGATCTGCATGCAGTTGCCCCGGCAGTCGCGGCTCAAAGCCTTCCGCACGTGCATGCCTGGTCTGGCCTCCGTCGCCAACTACTCGGTGGGCTGCTTCCTGGAGATTGTGCAGAGTCGCCTGGAGGGCGGGCACCTGCCGTTCAGAGCCAAGGCCTTCCTGTCCATCTACTTCCTGATCATGCCCCCGATCATCAACCCCGTAATTTACGGGATGAGCTTCAACGCAATACGGGTGCCGCTGCTCAGGCTGCTGTGGCTGCTGTGGCGTAGGGGCCGCTGAGGCGAGACGAAGCGAGGAACGCGCTCCGCGGTGGACGGAGGGGTGGACTGTTTGGGAGGAAAACAAAACTCGGGAGGAAAAGGCGATTGTCTCGTCGAAAACAAAACATAGCGGTCGCAGAACCTTGGAACGGAACGTTTTGTGTCGCCGTGTTTGCTCCTCTGTTTGGTTGCCATTTCATTCCGTCCACCTGCAGAACACATCCACATCTTCCCCCCCTCCCCCAAGCACCAAAACACCATCCGCACGCAGCACCACCTTCACATCTTAGCAGCATGATCTCAGTTGCTCAGACCACATTAAATGGTTCATTTGCTTTGCATTATGTTTCCATAATTATACTTATGATTATGTTTCCATTATTATACTTGTGATTATGGTTCCATTATTACTTATTATTATGTTTCAATTATTATACTTATTGTTTCCATTATAAAACGTATTATTATGTTGCGATTATTATACTTATTGTTTCCATTATAAAAGTTATTATTATGTTGCTATTATTATACTTATTGTTTCCATTATTACTTATTATTATGTTTCAATTATTATACTTATTGTTTCCATTATAAAACGTATTATTATGTTGCGATTATTATACTTATTGTTTCCATTATAAAAGTTATTATTATGTTGCTATTATTATACTTATTGTTTCCATTATAATTCTAATTATTATGTTTCTATTATTATACTTATGGTTATGTTTCCATTATTATACTTATCATTATGTTTCTATTATTATACTTATTATTATGTTTAAATTATTATACAAATTGTTTCCATTATAATACCAATTATTATGTTTGTATACTTATTATGTTTCCATCATTATGTTTCTATTATTATACTTTACATGTTACTTGGTTGTCTCTTCATTATAATATGTAATAAATATGATATCAGAGGATTTTATTTTTAATAGTCTATTCGTGCATTTCTTCAATTAAACTTAAATTTGCTTCTAGTCGAGTGTAAAAAAATCAAACGTTTTTTCTATCTGTAAAACTGTAATATCCCAAATCTGCGGGATCTCCAAAGGAGAAACATGACTTTCAGTTTCGGAAAATAAGGCAAAAAAAAAAAAATGCATCCTCCCCCTCTGCCATGACTGTAAAACTTGATCTCAAAGAAGATTTATTTAACACCTATTAATATAGAAATGTCCTCTTCAAATGAATTTTTGTATAAAACTATAAAGGCTTAATAGGATGTTTTCAACTGTTTGTGGATCTTTGTCGGGTGAAAATGTTGAAATGAATAATAATAATAATAATAATAATAATAATAATAATAATAATAATAATAATAAATAGTTATTTGGATGAAGTTCTTTGTTTTGTAGTTTGATCCGTCGTGCTGTTCCCCATCACAACAATCACTTCACTATCGATCGGTTGATCCATTGATCCGTCATCAATTGATTCTCACTTTTTTTAATTGCTATTAACCAGAGTCAATGATCCTGTAAGAAATATGTAAAAACATAAATATATGACATATATATTGTATATTATACATACATATATAATATTACAGATATAAATACTTAAGTTGTGTGCCATATTATAAATACATATCATTTAAAATCCATGCGTTTGACACCAGTCAGTTATGATAGTCAGGGTTCTGTACGGCCACGTGGTATTTTTATTGAATAGAAAAGTGAACACGGGTGTGTCCTCCATCCAGCTGCAAACCGCCTGGTGGCCCCGTTCCATTTGAGAAAAGCATGCCCATACACTGATTCATTCTATAAATACAGTAGTTCACCTTCCGGGGCCGGAATGTTTGTTTTGAAACACCTTCCTGCAATAAAGTCAAAAAATAAGGGAGGAACACGACGCGGGAGGCGAAGACGAGTCTCCGGACGCACTGAGGAATACAAAAACCATCCAGAAACATCCAGGAAGACGGCATGCATATAAAAATAGACGGCTGTTCTGACCCTTCCCTTATGAGCTGCAATATACTGTAGGTTCGTTATTGCCGGGCTCCGTGTTTCTGAGGCGTCGCCCTCGTCCTCCTCTCCCTCCTCTCTGACGGTACAGTGTACATTCACATCACTGAGGCACAGCACTGGAATTACAATTAGATTTGTTCCTCAAAGCATTGTGTAGTCACCGTTACTGTATTTCTGACACGTAATGTTCAATAAATGTTTACTGGAGGAACACGCACGCGCACGCACACGCACACGCACACGCACACGCACACACACACACACACACACACACACACACATGCAGAACAGAGCCCTGCTAGATTCCACGTTGCTATCGCTTTGTGCTCATCTAGGATCAACACAAAAATAAATGTTCGGAACGTCTGAACGAGGCGTTTACAGAGCGAAAGGGGCGTGGCCATGCGGGAAACAGGAAGTTTAAGGTCTCTGCGGGAAGTCCTTCCAAACCCAGAGGGGAGCAAAGTGCTTGTGTGCCAGCTGAGGGTGGTGTTTTATTCTTATTTGAAAATTATTTAAAAAAAAAAAAAGGGAGCGTAGCGGGTGGAAGACACCTGGGGTGGAGAAGGAGGAAGAGGAAGCGGAGGGGGCGGGGCTCGCTGAGGCACAGGCGGGTCGTCGTCGCCGCGTCGAGGTTCTGGCGGGCGCAGGCCCGGCGCCGCCGCCTACCCCAAAAAATCCAACGAGGGCTCCCTGTCCTGAAGGGGGACATTCTGCAGAGCGGGAGGGACAGCGACATTATGCACTCGAGCCTGGAGCCAGTTTCCAGTGTGGGTTCTTTGAAGTGGGATTTGGTGCGTGGGGTCGTACCTGCAGCGAGCTGTGTAGGACGCGGAGGCGGTGCAGCTTTTCGCCGAGGGCGGGGTCGTTCGCGCGGCGTACAAACGAGCGCTTGTACTCCAGGCGGCCGGAGGGCCGGGGGTCCGCTGCGCTGGACAGGTTGGCGCGCTCCAGGGCGCGGTACAGGTCGACCAGGGAGTCCGCCTGCAGCCGGCCACGCCCTGCCAGGACACACATCCGTCAGCACCACGACCATAAGCCCCAAAAAACATAGTGCTAAACCATCTGTGGAACACTGTCGTCCTTTATTTATTTCATTTACCTGAATGAAGGACACATTTCAGGTGTTGGGCAATTAAGTAGAGTGGTATTAAGTAGATTTGGAGGATAGTGTCACTTCCTTCCAATGAAAAATGGACTTTACATATTTTTCACTTGAAAGATGCAATTTTTCAGCTGTTTTAAAGTGGTAATCCGTAAGATTAATTTGTAAAAAAAAAAAAAAATCTAAAAACCATATTTTATACTTTATTTCGCTGGGAATTCCTCTGCAAATCAGTGGATGACAAGAACATTTCGAGAGAAGGAAGTGACGTCGGAGACATGGACTAAAACGCTGCAGTTTGTTCATGGAATTCTGGGATTTGTAGTTGACCATTTCATGGATTGTGCTTGAAGTGTTTTCCTATTGTTCTGCTTTACATTTATGTTTCCTGTATGCACCGAACACCAAGACAAATTCTTTGTAAGTGTAAACTTACTTGGCAATAAAGACGATTCTGATTCTGAAGAGAAATAGGATTTGAGGAGGGTAATGAGGTGGTAGGATAGAGATTGTTTAGGGGTTTTGTTTTCCTCGTCATCTTGAATTAACTGTGTTTTCCTCTATTTTCCTCTCCTCTGGCCTGAGCAGCCTCGGGGGTCACAGTTTGTAGAGCGACGGCATCAAACCAGGAACCTGGCATCACATAAACCAGATAAACCCAACCCTTCCCTTTTCTCAGCACTGCCCTCTGGTGGCATCCACACTGCATTGCACTAAACCAGGTGTTTCCAAACTGGGGAATGCTGCCCTCTGGGGGCTGGTGAAAGAATTGCAGGGAATCTGCAATAAAATTGTTTTAAAATAATAATAATAATAATAATGATTATTATTATTGTTATTATTATTATTATTATTATTATTATTGTTATTATTATTATTGTTATTAATATCATTATAAATATAAAAAAATATGCTGATGTATACAGTAATATAATTTATATATATATTTAACATATTTTTTAATATACATTTATATATTAGACATAATACATGTACTCACACTCATAAATAAGTGTGAGTTTTTTTGTAGTTGAGAGATTTGCACTTTTTGTGTCAAGCAAGGTTTTAGTTAAATGTTAAACCACACATCAGTTAATTACAGGCAGATGAAATGTGCACGGCTTCTGTTTTTGTGGTGAAGAGGGGTGCCTGCCATAAAAAAAATATATATATATATATATATATTTGGGCACCCAAACAGCATGTTTTAGGAGGCCGGGCGGTGAGTGATGGAGCGTCCGGGGCCGCTCCTCCTCGTCGGTGAAAGGAGGAAACCAGGACACGGGGGGAGGACGCCCCCGGCACCTTCATTTGTCCCGAACCAACGTTAACGTGCACTGAAAGGATTCCTGCTCGCCTCCCCATCCAAACACCGCCAAGGGCCCAATGACATCTCCATCGCACAAGAAAAGAGAGCCAGAGAAAGACAAGACGGGAGGGTTGGGAGGGAGAGAGAGAGAGAGAGAGAGAGAGAGAGGCTCATGTGCTGAGTACTTGAATGTAATGCCCAACTTGATACCGCCAAGATGAATCTGTATCAATGAGGACATCATCCACATCCTTATTAGGTCCATGGGGGAAACTGGGTCATTTCCATTAGATTCCGTTCCATTAGTTGGAGATGGATCCCCCGCCGGTTCTGGTTCTGAATAAAAACCCATAATCACTCAAAATCCTCAAAGAAATACTGATTATCACCCCGTGTCACCCACTCATAAGCACACGGGTGGAAACCGCTCCTCCGTCGCTGGATCGACACGCCGCGGCAGCAAGTTCTCTCCCCCAGCGCAGTCTGGCGTCTCCTCCAGCAGCGTTATTCTGGGATGTGCCTTTTACAACTGTTGGCACAGTCCTTTCCATTCAGTTTATTCTTATCCCATCTCGGATAATACCAGTCGAGTCGAGTTAATTTATATGGGCCTTGATCCCAGCGCAGCTTAAAGGGCTTCACAAGCTTCACCTCTCACATAGAAAACCTACGACATCCCGAGTCTGAACACTCTCGGGCGGGGGGAAAATGGAACAAACCTTGTGAAGGGGCCACAAAGAGGGGGGACTCCCCCCCAAGGATGACCAAGATGCACTGCATGCCGAGTGGGCGACATTATCATGCAGCTGAATGTAACAAGTCTTAATCCATATGACATGCAATGTGTACTGGACAGTATGGAGTCTATTGTGCTGCTCTAAAGGCCTCCGGTGGAGGCCTCCGCCTGCGCCCGTCTTATTCGCTGTGGGTGACTGACCTCCGTCCCTGGCCTGGTCCAGCTGGTAACGCTGCGGCTCCTGCTGGTCCGCGGCGGCTGCGATGGGGTGGACGGGGTGGAGGCCGCCGTCCCGGGGCAAGGTGAAGCTGCGGGGCTTCCCCCCGGCCTCTGCGCTGACACCGGGGCTGAGGGTGCGAGGCGTGGGCCCGTCCAGCAGAAAGCTGCGCTGGGCCGGCAGCGTGGACTGCCTGCGGAACTCCGCCGACACCTGCCCCCTGTCGTCGCGGCCGAGCTCGCCCTCCGCCCGCAGCGTCTGCAGGTAGTACAGCCGGGCGTGGCTCAGATCCTGCCAGGAGCCGCGGTGGCCGCCCGCCGTCTGCCCCGGCGACACGCCGTTGTTGACGCCGCCTTCGTGGCCCTCGGAGCGGAACTCCTCGTGGGAGGAGCGCGACCGGAACGTCTCCGAGGAGGAGCGGTGGCCCTGCTTGGCCTCCAGGTAAGGGCTGACCTGAAACCGCCGGCAACGGGGGAGGGAGAGTCATGAGAGCAGCGTCAACGTGCGCGGCAGGAAACGGAGACACGGGGCCTGAGACCCACAGCCTGGTTATCGCAGAAGACACCAAAAGACATCAGCACGGCGCCTTTAAAAAAAACAGAGACTCACGGAGGAGGGGCGGGGGTAGGTGTCGTAAGGCGGAGGGGGGCTGCCCTGTCTCGGCACGGGGGGCAGCTCCACGTCCTCGTGGTCACTCTCGCTCCAGTAATCTGGCGTCAACAGAGATTTTAGGATAAGAATGTGGGGTCGATGTGCCTCAAACTGCACCTCTCCACTTTGAGGATTTGAGAGATTTTTTTAGTGAAATGGGCGTGTGGGGGGCGTCTCACCCTGGTCCTGTCGGATCCTTTCCTGCTCAGAGAAGCCGGACACGGCCATGGACAGACGACTCAGCCACCTGAGGGGGGGGGAACGACACGTCAGCTCGGCCCCCGGGTCTCCCTTCTCCCGGCGGGCGGCTCTGTCTCACCCACTTACCGCACCATGTCGTCAACGTTCTCCGCCGCGAAGTAGAAACTCTTTATCCTCGGGTGAGAGGCCTTGAACGCGCTACGAGAAAAATCAAGAGGATTAAACGTTGAAAAAAACAACGACGCAATACATGGAGGTCAGCGGAAGACGTGTAGGTTTCTCGTCAGCGGCCCGATCAGGTGGCACCGTGACGCGAGCAGGACAAACAACGCGGATGTACCGGTGACAATGGCAAATGGAAGTGATGACACTCACTACTTCCTCCTGCAACCCGTGGCGCGATCGATCTTGAACTCGGGGAGACTCACGAAGCCCTCCGCCTTCTCGTCCTGCGGGCGGAGAGGTAAGAGTCACGGTCCGTACCGCCGCACCGGACAAAGCGGCCGATCCACGCGGTGCGCACCAGCCCGCCGGCCGCTCACCAGCCCGCCGGGCGCTCACCTGCTCGTTGAGGTACCAGTACAGGCAGGTTCCCTTCAGGACGAACCAGTACTTCTTCCAGCGCTGGTAGAAGTAGGTCTTGGCGTCCTTCTTCTTCCACAGCCAGCCGTCGCAGTCTCCCTGGCCCAGGTCCCGGCAGGAGATCCGGCGCTTGCTGCTCGACGACAGCGGGCTTCCAGCTGCAGGCGGAGGAGGTCAAACGGAAGCAGGTGAGCGATCATATTGATCACTAGCGGCAGGTGGCGTGTTGTAATATGTCGAAGCTACTTAAGGTAACACGTCCTCACCTGCGCTCTTCTTCTTTGACGCCGAGAGCAGCGATGAGCGTTCAAACACCTGCAGAGTCAGAGGACACCCAACATATCCTTCATCCTCACAGCGACGAGTACAGTCGTGTTCCGAAATCGACCGCTCGTTTCAATCTGGAGTCCACTAAATGGGAAGTCAGGTAAATAAACCATTCAAATATTTCCCGGCACGCGCCTGAAAATGTAGCGGAGAAACGATGATTGGTGCGACGGCATCAGCAAATATCCCAAAATGCACAGATTTCTCTCCAGTGAACTCTGTAGTTTGAACGATGTTGTACTGAATGTAGAAAATCTCATTGTATTGTTGACTCTTGTTTTTGCGCAACACTGACCCGCAAATCCGTAATTAAATGATTTTTACATATGAGTGATATATTAAGTATTTAAATAGATTTTAGTTTTATTACTTACTGTATATGACTGACACATTAATATTTAGAAATTACTCTGGGTGCGAGCATTTTTTTTGGAAGACTGATTCAGTTGCATTCAATGATATCGAGTAAAAACAAATATCAAAAAACTACTACTATTTCCATATTAATATCAAATATTTAATATTGGATAGCAATACTGAATGTGAAAAACTAGTAATGAAGTGAACAGCTAAATCCCAATAATTAACAAAATCAGACCTAAAGTAGGGGTTATACTAAACCATGTCATATTTTTGTGTTATCTAAGTACTTTTGTTGTGCGAAAGGATTGGGTTTGGAAAAATAAATCATAAGCAGTGAGTAAAAATAATAATAATAATAATAATAATAATAATAATAATAATAATAAATGATAAGCAGTGAGTTATAACAATAATAATAATAATAATAATAATAATAATAATAATAATAATAATAATCATAATAAATGGTAAGCCATGAGTATTAATAATAATAATAATAATAATAATAATAATAAATGATAAGCAGTGAGTAATAATAATAATACTACTAATAATAAATGATAATCAGTGAGTATAACAATAATAATAATAATTATAATAATAAATTGTAAGCAGTGAGTAATAATAATAATAATAATAATAATAATAATAATTGATAAACAGTGATTAATAACAGTAATAATATTAATACTAATAATTATACTACTACTACTACTACTAATAATAATAATAATAACAATAATAATAATAATAATAATAAATGATAAGCAGTGAGTAATAATAGTAAAAATAATAATAATAATAAATGATAAGTGGTGAGTAATAATAGTAATAATAATAATAATAATAATAATAATAAATGATAAGCAGTGAGTAATAATAGTAATAATAATAATAATAATAATAATACATGATAAGTGGTGAGTAATAATAGTAATAATAATAATAATAATAATGAATGATAAGCAGTGAGTAATAATAGTAATAATAATAATAATCATAATAAATGATAAGCAGTGAGTAATAATAGTAATAATAATAAAAATAATAATAAATGATAAGTGGTGAGTAATAATAGTAATAATAATAATAAATCATAAGCAGTGACTAATAATTGTTATAATAATAATAAAAGATTAAGTGATGGAGGGACGGACGTGGTAGAGCGACGCCGTGTCGGAGCTGGACGTGGAGTGGGACACCTCCACCTGGAGGGCGGGGACCAATGTGTAGTGGGCGGGGCTTCCTGCCCTGTCGCTCCGCCTCCTGCTGAGGGCCAGGCTGCGTCCTGGGACAAGCTCCTCCCCCGGCGCCGTGTCCTCGCTCACCGAGCGCAGCAGAGAGTTCTCTGCACGACACAGGAAACACGCGGCTTCACACACACTGATCACCTGCATCCAGGTTTATTTTACATCTTTTTAACTTCATCTGATTTGTTCTGTTTCTGCGCCTTTTCTTCTGCAAAGTTTACATTAAGTGTCATTTGATGTCTGTGCATTTACTTTCCAATGTTTATAATACTTTGTAAATTTGGTCCAAAACCTGGGAAACCAATAAAGCTTTATTTTCCCAAAGCTTAATTTTATCATTTTAATTCCATTTCTGCCTCCAGCTCGCTGAGCTTATTATTCTAGACCTTCAATTAACCTCTTAAATCTTTGCTGCGTTATGACATAGTGTTTTTAGGAAAGACAACAAAGGACCATAATAGATAATTACTGATTAGTCATATAATCTGGTTGAGGACACTGTTCGTTTTAAATTCTGTCATTAGCAGCTGTCGTCAGGCAGACAGCATACTAACATTTTGAGATACCGTCTCCTGCAGTTAAATATAGCACCCTGCTTTTTTTTTTGCCAAAAAGCCCCAAGGTATCGGTTTGAGCGGCAGCGCCTGCAGCATCAAACCACGAGGTGTGGAAACAAAGCAATACGCTTTCGTAGGGCTGCCTCTGCCAGAAAGTAAAGAATCGCTCTTTTTTTTAGATTAATTTTTTGTTACCAAGGCAACAGCATACCTTCTACATCCAAAAACAGGAACAGAAATAGATAGAGCGAGAGGAAAAGAGAGAAGACAGAGAGAGTGAATCACAAACAGGGAGAGAGCGAAGGAGGCCGCCCGACGAGCCGCGGGAGGCAGCGGTGTGTGTGTGTGTGTGTGTGTGTGTGTGTGTGTGTGTGTGTGTGTGTGTGTGTGTGTGTGTGTGTGTGTGTGTGTGTGCGTGTGTGTGTGTGTGTGTGTGTGTGTGAGCATGTGTGTGGCTCAGAGAGCTGAGGGGCGGAGTCAAAGGCGTGTCCCCCCAGCCACATCCACCCACACCCCAGCACCCACTCTTCCTCTCTCTCTCTTTCTCTCTCTCTCTCTCTCTCTCTCTCCCTCTCTCCCCCTCCCACTCACCTCTCCTGCTCTCTCTTTTCAGCTTGACGGGGTCGTCGCTGTCTCCCACCCAGTTGTACTCCATGGGCATGGAGATGGGCCTGAGCCTGCCTGGAGCACACAGCGCACACGGGCTCAGCATGAGGCGCGCGCGCGCACACACGCACACGCGCGCACACACACGCACTCGCGCACACACACACACACACACACACACACACACACACACACACACACACACACACACACACACACACACACACACACACACACACACACACACAGGCTTGGAGGTAACGCCAGAGCACCCTGAGTGGAGTGGTATCTTGCTGGCGTGTTTGAAAAACCCTCCAGAGAGCATTCGTGGAATTTGGGATTTTGGACATAATAACTGTTTCCAACGTGGCCCGAATGGAGCGCGGAGTTCTGTGTGGATCCATGCACTGGATGTTGAATAATTACTGTATTATTACCTCCAAAATGACTGACCTCACCTCCTCTGCTTCCTCATGTAGATATTGAATATGAGCAGCTACACACACTGAACCCATGATGAATATGCTGTACGTCACGGGGTGAACGCTAAGACGGAAAACACCCAGCTCACACACACACACACACACACACACGCGCACACGCGCACACACATCCACGCACACGCACGTATACACGTACACACACGTACACACGCACACACACCCATCAATGATGAAAATATCAGAGCCATCATCTATTATCCGTTGCCACGCGGAACAGCGAGGACTGGTGTGTCCTGGAACGGTGTGGGTGAACATGGTGTAGGTGTGTGTGTGTGTGTGTGTGTGTGTGTGTGTGTGTGTATGTGTGAGTGTTGGGCGATGTCCTACCATAGGTGGGGGTGCTCAGCCTGCGCACGGGGGACGCCTGGTCATAGTCGTAGCAGTACAGCACAGCGTCCTCCTCCACCAGCGGGAAGCGCCGTCGGCACTCCTGGTCCAGGTAGGTGTTGGGCGAGTCGGAGCCCTTGGCCACGTCGGCCTGGGGGTCCTCACCTGGGAGGTTCCCCTTCTCATCTCTGACACGCAGAAGGAAAAAGAAATGAATGGATGTGTGTGTGTGTGTGCGTGCGTGTGTGTGTGTGTGCGTGCTTGTGTGCGTGCGTGCATGCTTGTGTGTGTGTGCGTGCTTGTATTTGCGTGCATGAGTGCATGTGTATGTGCGAGCATGCCTGTGTGTGTGTGTGTGCATGCCTGTGTGTGTGTGTGTGTGTGTGTGTGTGTGTGTGTGTGTGTGTGTGTGTGTGTGTGTGTGTGTGTGTGTGTGTGTGTGTGTGTGTGTGTGCGTGCGTGTGTGTGCGTGCGTGTGCATCCACCCCACCTGGGCGTGTAGGGCTCTGCGGGCGGCGGCGGGATGTGCAGGTCCTTCAGGGCGCAGCTGGACCTCCCGGACGGCGTGCTGAGCGTGCTGCTGGCCGGGCTCTGGGGGAAGAGCGGCTGGAAGAGGCAGAGCGACAGAATGACCTTTCACCAAGCGTCACTCTGGGCCTTTCTCAATCTGCGTTCCTGTCTGTACTCGTGTCCTTGTGGACTTGTGAAACGTCATCAGTCGCAGCCCAAGTACTGTTCCAATGTTCCAATTCAAAGTACGCATCAAGCCAAGTCCAGTCCAAAGGCCCGGATGTGGACTTGCTCCGCCCATTTTATCGAGGATGCATCGGCGGTGACTTGTGACTTGTGTCACAGCCAAGTATCCCAGAATGCATTTGGCACCAAGCGGTGGTAATGGCAATGGCGGAGAGGAGTCTGTACTCCTGAGTCGAACTTGCCAAGTCTGAACTAATAAGTCCGCAAGTCCGGACTTCCCGTACTTGAGAAACGGGATTGAAACTACCCAACGACTGTTCATATAGAGTGGTCAGAGGAATGAGTGAAATACACTCTACCGCAAACTCTGTGGTACACAGCACGAAATATGGAATCTATAAAGTCAGGGTACATGGGGGGTGGGGTCCCACCTGCAAAGCTAAGGGCTTCCACCTCATGTTCTTGAGCAGCGCGGGCGTGGAGCTCAACGTGCTCTGAGGGCGCTTCTTCAGGGTCAGGGTCACTCCGGCGGGGTCTCCACGCAGCGAGTTCACCAGGTTCCTCAGCTGCCAGCCCACCTGAAGAGATGCCACCAGGGAGGGGAAACAGAACCCAGCCCAGGATCAGCCCACGTCCAGGAAGTAGAACCGCCTGTTCCCGTGTTTCAGTTGCAGCCCAGCACCGACCCGACCAGCTCCACTCTGCAGAAAGTTGGACTGTGGCTCGCTGCTAATTGGTTGAATCCACATGGTTACTCAAAATCCCGGAGTGGAATTTTACTTTCTGAACCCGGATTTTTCCCACATGCGCTGGACACCGGTTTTGGTATTTCGTCCGACGGATAAAAAATGTTCAACTTAAATAAAAATTATCACATCAGGCATTTTAAATTCCTGAAAACATTTTCAGTTCGTCTTTTTCGAATACTTATCAATGTTATTGGTCATGGTAGTATGGGGCTGTTATGGAAAGGTGGGCCTAAAAAAATCCTAAAATGAATCTATTTTCTTGACGTACTACCTACAAATGAAGATAAGATAACATAAGACTCCTCAACTCTCCTGGTTGGATTTATTAGGATATAACAGCCACATTTCGTGGACAAAACGACAGTCAAGCAGCTAGAGGTTAATCACGTCCAAAACTGAGTTTCCATGCTACAGTGAAGGACTTTTTGTCGGATATAAGCACTTTCAACATTTATTTTCGACCCTTCACAGTTGATGCGGGGGGTAGCGTTTCTATTTTGGCTGCATGTAGCTGCCAGCAGTCTGCGGGGTCAAGTAGAGTATCACTCCACTGGATGGAGCAGTGTGTTATATACTGTATTACACCCATGTAGGATTGTATGTCGGATTTTAGTGACTTTTTCCACATTGAAATGATGAAACGGGGCCCTGCTGCGCACTGAGTGGTTTTGATTTCAGTGCTTTTGGAGCTGGATGACGATGACAACGATGATGACGATGACGATGTCCATTTCACTCCCTTCAGGATCAGTCTAGTACCTGGTGAGGGTTGGTTTAACCTAAAAACCATGCCTTGATTTTGTATCTAGTGTCCTCAAGGCCCTTATGAAAGAAAAACTGAATTCTCATAGTATCCAATACGATTATAATACAATAGGACATATGCACGCACGCACACACACACACACACACACACACACACACACACACACACACACACACACACACACACACACACACACACACACACACACACACACACACACACACTCTTACCACTGTCTGGTGGTTGACCTGGATGACTTCGTCTCCAGCGTGGATCTTCTTACAGCGGTCTGCCAGGGACTGGAGAGTGGGGGGGGGTATATTTTGTCTAAATTTCATATATTTTCAAACTAAACGTAAAACACAAAAAACAATTAACAAACAATAAATGTCACTGACTACAGCAATGCCCACAAAACACACGATGCCGGATGCCGACCGATCTACAAAACCATAAAGTGAGACACAAAGATCAACACGCTAAAGGTGCTATTATTGTTATTATTATTTTTTGTACCCAAATCATACCCAAACGGACACACACTCCGTTTCAATAGATTTAAGGCTTATTTACAACCGAGAAGTTTAACTTGCAAACAAAGGGATCGGTGTCGGGAGGTTGTTGCGGAGCCGGCACCTGCGCCCACGGCGCCATAAAAAGAACTTGCATAACAACGTCTCAGCCACACTGCGTTCTGGGTAATATGGAACGCCATCCCAGCCCACGCGGTCAGCGTTTCATCGAAAACGTATTCCGTTTCAGTCACATCACCCCACAGAAAAAAAATGAGGGATGTAACACTTCCTATTTCTTTTTTATTCAGATGTGAGCTTCAAGCTCCGGTCGCCGTCTTCTGCTTTTCTCCAGCCCGGGTCGCCGTAAAGGTTCGATTCCCCCGAAGGCCGTTTCGTCAGAGGCATGCAGACCTCTGCCGGGTCTTCCGGGGGGGGTGGGGGAGACAGAACCGGACTGGACTTACGCCTTCCGTGGTCCCGGTGATCACGTGCAGACCGTCGTACGTCGACTTGATGTACATTCCCTGCGGGGGACACAACACGGGAGACCGTTCAGAGACAAGCTGAAGCCCAGACGGCGGGGAGGCGGCGCGGGGAGGGGCGGCGGGGAGGCGGCGCGGGGACGGATGGCGGGGAGGCGGCGCGGGGACAGACGGCGGGGAGGCGGCGCGGGGACGGGTGGCGGGGAGGCGGCGTGGGGAAGGAGGGCGGGGAGGCGGCGCGGGGACGGGAGGCGGGGAGGCGGCACGGGGACGGACGGCGGGGTAGGCGGCAGGGGACAGACGGGCGGGGAGGCGGTGCGGGGACGGATGGCGGGGAGGCGGCACGGGGACGGGCGGCGGGGAGGCGGCGCAGGGACGGATGGCGGGGAGGCGGCGCGGGGACAGACGGCGGGGAGGCGGCGCGGGGACGGACGGCGGGGAGGCGGCGCGGGGACGGACAGCGGGGAGGCGGCGCGGGGACAGACGGGCGGGGAGGCGGTGCGGGGACGGACAGCGGGGAGGCGGCACGGCGACGGGCGGCGGGGAGGCGGCGCAGGGACGGATGGCGGGGAGGCGGCACGGGGACAGACGCCGGGGAGGCGGCGCGGGGACAGACGCCGGCTGCTGCAGTAGTTTGGTCAAAGCTTTGAAATATTCTGTGAACAGTTCCTGTGGCTCTCCTCGATTCTTTTGGCCCCGTGACCCCATTTTTGGATGGCAAGATTCTTCGTTTGGTTTAGTTTTGTTTTTTTAGTTTTGCACGTTTAAATACAGGATGCTACAGTAGAACAATTCAAAGCGCGTGACAAATAAATGTTTTGGAGCCAGCGCCACAGCAACACTCCGATAAGCAGAGACTGAGGCTGAATAAGAATCTTTCCTTCTGTACTTTCTCAGCGATATTAGCAGTCAAAGTGTAGATGGAGCTCCAAATGGATTATATATGAATGATGATGTACTATATCAAAACTATTCAAATACATTTTTTCTTATATCAAGCAATTATCAATATATCGCTGTAGGAAAGGTCGCGACGTGAGGTGTTCGTGAGGATGACGAACCGCCCTCACACGACGCAGCAAACAGACTGAACCAACACTGGGGCTCATCTGGAAACACTGTTTCCCTGTTACATGCAGGACGGTCAGAGAGTTCCCCCGAATGGACTCGCACAGAAGCACACACGCAACCACACACACACACACGCACACGCACGCACACACAGGCACGCACGCTCGCACACACATGCACACACGTACAACCGCACACACACGGATGCACGCACACAAGACGAGTGTAAGAGGCTTATTTTTAGGACACTCTGCCCAGTGTTCAAGTTTTATCGAACGGATGAGAGGACGTCCATGCCCCACGAGCATCGCGTGCCGTGTGTGCGCGCGCGTGTGCGTGTCTGTGTGTGTGTGTGCGTAAGGGTTTTGCTCGTGGTCGCCCCGAGCGACTCACTCAGCTCTGAGTGTAGGTCAGCGCGAGGATGAGTCGCCCAACGGAGGAAGGGGAGGAAGGGGCGGAAGGGGGAGTGTCCTTTATGCCATTACACGCGGCCGTTTTAAGTGAAATCAGTTTCAATCTATTTCTGTTCTGTATTTTATGTCTATTGGTGTATAGTCGGCTATTTTTATTTCATTATATATTTTACTTTATTTATTTATTTATTCTTATTTAATCATTTTTATTTTTTCAGACTATTAATCGTTTTTTATGCTTTGAATTCAATTTAAAAGCGTCTGGAGAAACGCACAACAAATTCCTCGTATGAAAATGTAACTTGGCAGAATAAACAGCAAATGGTTTTGCTGTGGACACTGTAACTTCTACTGCGGCTGTAAAACAACTCAATCAGTCACTTGATAGTTTGTTTATGATCTAGTGACGTGAATTATGATCCATGAACTAGAATATATAATCGAACAGCGCCTCCTAATTTTTCTTCCTGGAACAATATGAATGCAGAAATCCCAGATGGAATCAGACTGATACTCTTTTGATCCATTGCGTTTTGAGACCAGGCGTCCTGGACGGTGCACACAGATCTCGGCCAGTTTGACTTATTTGACTTTCGATCGTTTGTGAATTGTAAAGCTCCTCCCACGATAACATGGAATAAAGTGTCTTAAAAATGAATTCCAACAATTTGGCAAAAGTCGTGTGAGTAAAACATTGGGCTTTGGTGGAATCATTTCATATAATGTCAGTATATTTTCTCGGGGAACCCAAACAACCATTCTGAGCGTACTAGGAAAAATTATCACGTATGAAAAAACAATAGAAAAACACAATTTAGAAGACCTTCTCTCTGTCTTACCAGACCCTCGGTGGAGCGGATGTTGCTGAGCTGCACGACCTCCAGGTGGGCGGCCTGGGACACCACGGGGTCCGAGGACAGGGAGATGATGTGGTCACACACTCCAGACAGAGTTTTACACTGCGTGTGTGTGCGTGTGTGTGGGGGGGGGGGGGGGGAGCAGATGAAGTCAAGTTAAAATGTAAAGTCTGGTAAAAAAAAGTATTTAAGAAGAGTTTGAGGAGGCCACTCACCACATGCCGGATTTTGTTTTCCGTCTCGTACACGGAGCAGTCCTGGAAAACATGAAGCATAGAGTGGACGATTATTATTTGGAATATTAATAGCGCTCGAACCCAATTGTTATTGTTTGGATTATTATTAAATTCTTCTCCTTCTCCCCTCCAAAGGTGGGGAGTTATAAAAATGAGAAGTTCTGGTTTACGGGCAAACATGGACGGTTGTTTTAAAGACGGGAGGGTTGCGCTGTGCAGACTGCATAGTGGTTGCTCCACGAGAAGAGCGACCAGGAGAGGACAGACCGGGGGGGAGCCCATGCTGCGTTCAAGTAAACTTGGAAAATCGTGCTGCGTTTCAGAGAACCTGGGAAACAGTATAACGCACCCATGCGACTAAACTGGACCCTGTGTATTTCTGGCTGCAGCTAGATTGTTTTTTATTTGTTGTTGTTGTTGTTGTTGTTGTTGATGTTGTTATAACTGTAGCTGTTGGTGTAGGAGGTACAGATGCTGGCAGGGAGCAGAGTGGCTCCTCAACCCCGCTGCACCCACACATACAAACACAAAACAAGTGAGTCACACATGAAGAATCCTGTTCTGACGCTCTCTCTCGCTGTAAATATATATATATATATATTATGTCTATATTTATGTTTATATCTGACTTTAATGCACTCTTCCTTCCACCACTAATGGTGACATCTCATTGTTTCCACTCCTCTCCCATGACATGACCTCCCACAGCAACCTTGGAAAATCAATATCTGAACAATATCTGAACAATATTTGAAGCTATAGCTATATATAACAATACTGTATATATATAGTTCAGATCTAGTTCATATATAGTTCAGATATAGTTTAGATAATATTTAAACACTACCATATCTGAACTGAATATGAACTGAATATGAACCATCTGCGTTATGAGCATTAGGACTAAATCTGACGCGCAACAGGCGATGTGTTGAATCAATGACTATAGTTTGAATGAAGATATTTTCCTGTTTTCCATTGGTGTACTTCATACTTCAGAAAACTAAAGAATATTCTACTTGAAGAGTGACGAGAGGCCTGTGAAGGGGGAGAGTGTCTGACGCTGGATGTTTGAAGCCACTCCACGAGTCAAGAAGCACCCCCGGAGTGTTGGTAACTCCCGGATACGAAGACGTGCACATCCCACAAGAAGTAAAAGACAGACGACCTTCAATTCCGTTTCAGAGGCAGAACTGCATTCGATTGCTCTCCATATATCTCCATTCATGTTCAACATTGATTCATTAAAAAACAAATCTTGGCGACGGGAGCGCGTTGAATGTGGTGTATCTGCTTGGTGCGGTCGGCTCACCTGCTGCACCACGGTGGTCAGCTCCAGACAGAGCTGGATCACGTTGTTCCGGGTCACAGAGTAGTCGGCCACGGCGGCGAACGGGGACCTGAAAAAGCAGTAGCACCTGGAATGAACCGTTAGAGCATCCTTCACTGGAGGGAAATTCCACTGCTTCCAATTTGAACAATCCCACTGCACGGTCATATGAAGCAGGACATCACAATAGAAACAAGTTTTACTTCATATCTTACGTCATCATTACTAAAACAAAATGCTAATCCGTGTTTCCTATCATGGCCATGACTTAAACTATGACATTAATATTAGACGCATAATCCTGCCCGACTAGTGAAATATTAAATACAATAATGTACATTATACAATATAATATAGAATGAAAAACATTTTAAAAGTACTTGTGTGTTTGAGTTGTTAACAAAACTAAAGTGTTGACAAACTCTCACATCCTAACCCCAGCAAAAAAATATGTTTGCACATATTTCAACTTATAATAATAATTATAATAATCTTTATTTGTATAGCACTTTTACAACATGCAGCTCAAAGTTCTTAACATTAATAGAGGCTGATGATGGCAATAGCCCACGTTGAAATAATGGGCGAAAAGTAATAATAAAAGCAAAGAAAACAAGCAGAATGCATTTAATAAAAAAGGTAAATATTAAGGATCACAATCATTCCACAGCGAATGAATGCCATATATAAAATAGTATATGTGTATAATATTTGCTGTACGTCAATATACCTCGTAAATATATTTCCACATATCTGAGCGCTAAGATAACTTTTCCAAAAATGGTGAAAATTCTGCAAAGATGACCAACCGTTCAGCAGCATACCGGCCTGCGTCAGGTGCAGGTTCATTTAAACGGGGCTTTTTAAAAACATATTTTTAAGTGTTTATCTGTATTTTCCCTCCTACCTGTCCAGCCAGGCCAGCAGGCTCTTGGCGGCGGCGATCAGGTCGACCACGGAGGTGAGGAAGTCATTGGGAAGCTTGCGAGCGGCGTGGCCGTCGTAGTGGCCGCTGCGCCGCCGCCCGGCGATGAAGTTCTGCAGGTTCTTGGCGGAGGCGTGGAGCTTGTGGGAGAGGGTCTTCAGGTTCTCCGTCTCCAGACCGTAGTTCTGCAGGACGCGGTGTGGTTTGGTCAGTGTGAGAAACGTACGTCCATACGTCAGAGACTTCCACATGTAATAATAAATAATGACTAAAACATTTAAAATAATAACACTATTAATTTTATCATTATTAAAAATAATAATTAAAAAAAAAGATAATAATAATAATAAACATTAAAAGAAGTAACTCAAATCAAATGGTAATAATAAAAATCCAAACAAGCAAAATGCATGCAATAAAAAAAGCTAAATATTATACTAGTTTTAAGATTTGGGTCAATTTAGTCAATGAACGATCACGATCATCCCTCAGCCAATTATTTATTTTGAATTACTGCTCTGGAATTCACTCAATTCTCCAATAATTCTCACTGACGTACTGTAGTGGAAACACGTCCTTAGTGCTCATACAGATTACACAGACAATGTACCCTTTTATTACTCTATTATTAACCTATTATAACTCTATTATTACTCTATTCTTACTCTATTCTTACTCTATTTAATGCAATCCTTCATTTCCCCTGTTGGAATAGGATCCCCAAAGTTTCTATATCTAGTGTAATATAAAGACAAGATAATAAAATCAAGTAAAAACATGATATAAATATGCTAATAAAATGTAATATAATATATTCGACAATCAGAATTACATTTATTTTATCCTAATGTGACATGACAATAAGAAATGTAATTTACGTGCACATAGATGATTATGGTTATGTCATAATAATACAATTAAAACAGCATTATTCTCACTGAAAGTGGAGTATGATGGATCCTCTAGGTTTGTGAAATGGGGGCCTAAGATGGAAGGAGTGGGGGTAAACTCAACGACACATCCGTCCGTCCCCCCAAACACACGCACACACACACACACACACACACACACACACACACACACACACACACACACACACACACACACACACACACACACACACCTCCAGCTGTCATTCTGAATGTCGGGGGAAAGCTGAACATGCATTACCCACAATGCCGCACTGCACGTGCCGGCCCGTGGGCGTGTGTCGTGTGGGAGCGTCTTGGGGCGGGGGGGAGTAATCGTATTTAATGCAGCAGCGCCGAAGAGACTTAGACCCAAATCCCGCTTACATAAGGGGCTTTGGAAGGATAAGAGCGACTTTACAACCACATAACATCTGTGACCTCTGACCCCCGGGTTCTCCTGGCCTATTTGGCTCTGTCTGTTCAATCTTGCCTCCTCCATAGCACATTTTAGGTTGCTTTTGTACCCCCGCCCCCATATCACCCCTCTGTCTGATCACTCGGCAGCTCGCTGCATCTCAACGGAAACCATGCGTAGCCGTGATGCGACGGCTCCGAATCTAAAATTAATCGTGAGGTGTGAGATTGTCATTATGCGAGAGGTGGTGGTGGACGGGGGTGGAGGTAGAGGAGGTTATGCATCATCAGGCTCCACAGAGGAATTATACTCCTACAACCCAAAAGTCTGCCAGTAGGTTAAATAACTTTTTTGGAGAAAAAGAAAAAAAATCGATGTTTCGGACACGAAAAACTCGCAAATTGCAACTCACGTTTGCAGAAAGGGTGATAAGTTAATGCATTATTATAATTATGATTATGATGGTTATTAATAGTGGAGGGACAGCTCAGGTCGGACAGTTTGGTGGAAGAGTGAGAGAGACGAGAATGAGATGATTTGGACACGTGTGTAGGAGAGATGAGAGTTACGTTGGGAGAAGGAGGCTGAGGGTGGAGCTGCCAGGCAAGAGGAAAAGGGGAAGCCAGAGAGAAGCTTTATGGATGTGGTGAGGGAGGACATGCAGGCGCTTGGTGAAAGGGAGGAAGATGCGCAGAACAGAAGGTTTTGGAGGCAGAAGTTCCGCTGTGGCCACCCGTCACGGGAGCAGCCCAAAGAAGAAGAAGAAGAAGAAGTATAACACAGAACAACACTTAGCTACATCTTCTTTTGGATGTCAAATTTAAAAAAATGAACCACTGATCGTTTCCATGTTGATTTGTTGCGCATCGTCTCGCAAGACATATCATGGGATGGCTGGGGACTCACCAGGGCACAGAGCAGGTCCACCGCCTCCAGGATGAGCTCCTGGTGGCCGATCCGGGACACCGCCAGGTCCTCCAGCTCCTGGTGGGTGATACGGAGGAGCTGGTCCCCGCCCACCTTCTCCCTCTCGAAGGTCTGGATGTACTGCTGCAGACAGTCGTCCAAGCCTGAGGAGCGGCACAGGAAGCCATTTAGGTACAAGACGATAAAAACGACACTTAAACAACCTGATAAAATACATGGTTTGCAACCACTTTTCTCCTGTATAATATATCAAGACTGTCTTTTTGCGGATTAAACATTTGCCCCCATTGGACGGCATGGTAGCCAGATAAGATAAGATAAGATAAAATAAGACAAGATAAGATAAAAGATAAGATAAGATTAGATAAGATGAGATGAGATGAGATGAGATGAGATAAGATAAGATAAGATAAGATAAGATAAAATAAGGTAAAATAAGATAAAATAAGGTAAAATAAGACAAGATACGATAAGATAAGATAAGATAAGATAATATAAGATAAGGTAAGATAAGATAAAATAAGATAGGATCTCAGTCAGGATCTCGTGACACTCAAATCAAATCAAGTCTTAGATTTGTCCTGCCTTTTCATTCTCTCAAGTCAAGTAATAATTTGTCAAATAAATAACAAAATCAATGCACAACATTTTTCATTCAGGTTACTCTTACATGGATTGGAGCAGAGTTCTTGTAAACCATGACTCTGAGGTCATGTGCCAAGCTCTATGGGACCAAGGAAATAGGCTAAAACATACTAAGCAGTGGCACTTTTCAGACCCAAACTGAACAGACAATTTGACCAGCAATAAAGAAAATTCAAAAATGATACTTTGCCTTGACACATGTTGATTTGGGTGAAAATCATATTACTGTTATGAATATTAATGATAAGTGTAAGCTATGTTCTGAGGGAATCTTCAGCAATAAAAAGGAATTCCATTGCAACAAAGCCAGAGATTTGAGGCTGTGGAGATTGTATTATTATTATTATATATATTTTTTTATATTATGTTATTATTACATGACGTCAGAGCCGTTATCCCAGCAGATGTGTGCAGTGAAATGCAACAGACTTTACATTTTCCCAAATATTCAATCCACTCCCTGGTTTTAGTGAGAGTGACGTGTGCTCATCTGAAGAAGCTGAAGAACTGAATCTCTGACTTTAGAGGAATGTCTGGGATAATTCCATACGCTACACAAAGTTGTTGGTCTATCAGAAATATTTGGCCATTTTTTTATTAGTATCATATATATATATATATATATATATATATATATATATATATATACGTATATATATATATGTATATATAAAAAATCTGACTTTCAGACTTGTTTTTTATGCTAATCGTCCCTGACAGATTCCTACATGTAAATATGACAAAATAAACTCTGATTCTGATTCTGAGAAGTGCAATTTCAGCAAATTCAATTTTGATGTTCTGTCTTTGTTTCAATTGCTGCAACCCACTGACTAACTAGCACTGCTTATTATTATCGTGATTATGATTATGATTATGATTATGATTATGATTATGATTATGATTATGCTTATGATTATTATTTTTATTATTATTATTATTATTAGGGGTCATCCCGATTTCTATTGTTCGGATTTTTATTATCATTATCCTCCTTGGCATTTTTTGGGCCAAAATGTCTGGAACAGGACAACCGCTGCAGCTACGGACACGGTTGAGGTGTCGTTAGAGCCTGGGCGTCTCAGACATCTTGTGGTTCAAGTTTGATCCAAATCGATACACATACGGAGCAGGAATTAGTGAAAAACCGATGAAATTTCGCTGGAAGTAGCCGGACGTCGGTGCATCACCGACACGGCAAGGTTGTAAAACTTGCGGTCGGGTGGTGGAGCGAGTGGTGAGTTTGTGGAGTAAGAGACTCTGCGTATGTGTGTATTGTCTCACCGGCTTGATGTGGACGGGGCTTTTTGATTCGTATTTTATCTCCTTTTGTAAACAAACGCATTCTGTTCGCATCTTACCTGGTGTGAGATGTGGTGTTCTGTCCCTACTTACTTTCTGGGATTCGAGCCAGCCGTAAAATATAAATTTGTCTATTTTTCATGGACTCGGAACGCATCGGAAAACTAGGAGTTGGAAAACTGGAATTAATCACATAGAGTCGTCACCGCGTCATTACGTCACTCCGTCACTCCGTCACTCCGTCACCGTTGCCCCACACGAAAATATGTTGGTAATAACATAAGATTGTATTATATAACCATTAAATTGGTTATATGCTACCCTGAATTGTATTTAGTTATGACATGAGTATTAATATATTCTAGTCAATGTGTGTTGTAATTATATGAAGTCAAGATTCAAGAAATAAATAAAAGTAAAAAATTCCTTTCTAATAGACCGACTAACTGACTCCTAAAACGTAATACAGTAAGTTGAATACTTATAGAATAAGATAAAAATATATAGAATAAAATACAATAAAAATAAAATGAAATAAAATGGAATAGATAGAGGGAATATGCCTATGTATGTACAGATATGTGCATTAAAGTGGCATGTGAAAGTCATGTAAAAAAAAATAACACAGCATTTCCCATCACAGACAAAAATCCACAAAACCCGACAAAATCGGGTCAAAATCAGGCTGAATTTGTGTCGTCTGATCCTGGCATTACGGAAACTCGGAAAACTGTAATACATACCTAACAAGACTAAACCGGAACCCTTGTATTGCTGTCCGCAGCTATATTTATTAGGGCTGCCCCCAAATAGTCCACCAAATGTTAGTTGACGAGAAGAGTCTTCCTCGACCAAGTCTTTCATTGGTCGGTTGGTCGCGGGAAAAACAAAACTCCATTTGGGAGCCACGCCTTGTCAAACTGGGCCGACTAATCGCTTGAACCGACGACTAATAGTCGACTAGGAAAATCTTAAGGCGGGGGCAGCCCTAATATTTACTATTATTATGAGTAATTAAGAGAATATGCTCTGGCTTAGTTGTCGCGTGCAATGGACATCAGGTCTGTGCCCTAAGACATTTCTATCCATCCTGGTTAAGCTCTTAGTTTCATTTTCAGCCTAAAATAAATCTCTTTCTCAGGCTTTTTTCCTACACTTTCCAACACTTTACAGGCTGGGTGTGTTCCTGTCCTGCAGCTCATCAGGCATTCAGCTCCAGTCGAGCTGGTGCAGAGGGACCCCGGGGGTGTCGTGTTTTTGTATAAAACTCAGAGGCTTAACTAATCAGTCTCTTTAGCAACTTAATTGAGACTCATTATGTCAATGGAGGAGTCCCCTGTTGCCATGGAAACCACAAAGCCGGGTTTTGGCAGAGTTTACTCCCTGACGGGGGGAATGGTCACAGCGGCACGGTGCTCCACAAAGCCACCACAGATAAGTGCCGATTTAAGATTTAGGATTTATTCGGCACATGAATTACCGTGGGATATGAACACACGCTACCCGCGGGTATCCCAACGTTTAATTCAAGAATTGAGACCTTTAAGACCTTTAATTACTGATTTTTGTGAAGTTTCAGTAGAGGTTTGCATAAAAAAAACCCGTCACAAAACCCTTTTACAAAAGTTGTTGCACTGTCATTTTGCGGAGGCAAAACCAGACCAAACCAAAGTACATTCAACCTTCATCTATTTATTTTGCCAATTTTCTAGGGACGTGCATTGTCAGTGCCCCGTTTTGTTTACAACTATGCACACAACTTTGGTCTCACTCGATTCTCTCTTTTGAAGCTCGGAGGGATACATTTTTTGGGAGAAATTTCAATCCCCGTTTCACCCCAGCGTGTGGAGCACAGATGGTGACGGGCTGTGCGCTCACTGTGTTAGCTCCATGCATGGCCGCAGAGGGGTTCAGCTAGCCTAGCTCCCGTGAAACGAGGGAAATCCACCGTCCAGCGTCTCGAAAGCTGAGATATTTGAGAGAGGCATCGTGCGTCTTTGTGGCGGGTTGTGGTGATCGGATGAACACACACGGACAGGACTACGTAATTCCTTAAAACTGTTAGTGCCGGTATTAACCGTGGCCCCTTTAAGACAGGTCCCAGTCTGATGAAGTGTTGGAGCTGCGTCTCCGCTTCTAAGTTATTCTGTCTTTTCTGGTTTTTCAGTCGACACGTGAATAAAGCAGCTGCGGCTTTGCGCTGCAAAATACCGGTAGTCATATTATTTGCACGAACACCACGGGGTCAACTAAAAACTGATACCCCTGCTCGCTCTCACACCTTCCTGGTTAAGATCGCAGCTGCATTATGACAAAAATTGCATCACTTCCGCCGCATGGAGCTCAGATTACCAGGCTCTCCAGGAAGAAGAACACGTCGAATCACGAGGGCTCCAGGATTGTCTGCTTTTTTATTTGAAAATGTGGGGTGGGCAAGTTAGGCCCGGATACAAGGCTGTAAAGATGCCATGTTACCATCAATCTGACTGAGAGAGGGGGCCAGTAGGAGGGAGAGAGAGAGAGAGAGAGAGAGAGAGAGAGAGAGAGAGATGGAGGGAGAGAGAGAGAAAGAAAGATGAGGGAGAGAGAGAGAGAGAAAGAAAGATGAGGGAGAGAGACAGATGGAGGGAGCAGGAGAGAGAGGGAAAGAGAGAGAGAGAGATGGAGGGGGAGAGAGATAGAGAGATGGAGGGAGAGAGAGAGAAAGAAAGATGAGGGAGAGAGACAGATGGAGGGAGCAGGAGAGAGAGGGAAAGAGAGAGAGAGAGAGATGGAGGAAGAGAGAGAGAAAGAAAGATGAGGGAGAGAGAGAGAAAGAAAGATGAGGGAGAGAGACAGATGGAGGGAGCAGGAGAGAGAGGGAAAGAGAGAGAGAGAGAGAGAGATGGAGGGGGAGAGAGATAGAGAGATGGAGGGAGAGAGAGAGAGAGAGAGAGAGAGTGATGGAGGAAGAGAGAGAGAAAGAAAGATGAGGGAGAGAGAGAGATGGAGGGAGCAGGAGAGAGGGAAAGAGAGAGAGAGAGATGGAGGGGGAGAGAGATAGAGAGGTGGAGGGAGAGAGAGAGAGAGAGAGAGGCAGTGTAAGTGAGTGAGTGAGTGAGTGAGTGAGTGAGTGAGTGAGTGAGTGAGTGAGTGAGTGAGTGAAAGGTGTTTGACAGTGGAGAGCATGGGACGTCTGCTGCTCTCAGTTTTATCGTAGACCAATTAATACAATATCTACTAGTCATTTATTAATTCATTCATCATATCTACCTTTCATTTGTTCATTCAGTCATCATATCTATCATTCATTTATTCATTCATTCATCATATCTGCTGTTCATTTATTTATTAATTAATTCCCCATATCTACCATTCATTTATTCGTTCATCATATCTACCTGTCATTTATTCATTCATCATATCTACTGTCAATGTATTCATTAATTCATCATATCTATTGTTCATTTATTCATTCATTCATCATATCTCCCGTTCAGTTATTCGTTCTTTCATAATATCTACCGTTCATTTATTCATTCATTCATATCTACCTTTCATTTATTCATTCATCATATCTACTGTTCATTTATTCATTCATTCATCATATCTAACGTTCATTCATTCATTCAATCATTCATATCTACTGTTCATTTACTCATTCATTCATCATATGTACCATTCATTTATTCATTTATTCATCAAATGGACTGTTCATTTGTATTGTTAATTTATTAATTAATTAATCATATGTAGTGTTAATTTATTAATTAATCATATCTACTGTTCATTGGGTGAGTGAGTGAGTGAGTGAGTGAGTGAGTGAGTGAGTGAGTGAGTGAGTGAGTGAGTGAGTGAGTGAAAGGTGTTTGACAGTGGAGAGCATGGGACGTCTGCTGCTCTCAGTTTTATCGTAGACCAATTAATACAATATCTACTAGTCATTTATTAATTCATTCATCATATCTACCTTTCATTTGTTCATTCAGTCATCATATCTATCATTCATTTATTCATTCATTCATCATATCTGCTGTTCATTTATTTATTAATTAATTCCCCATATCTACCATTCATTTATTCGTTCATCATATCTACCTGTCATTTATTCATTCATCATATCTACTGTCAATGTATTCATTAATTCATCATATCTATTGTTCATTTATTCATTCATTCATCATATCTCCCGTTCAGTTATTCGTTCTTTCATAATATCTACCGTTCATTTATTCATTCATTCATATCTACCTTTCATTTATTCATTCATCATATCTACTGTTCTTTAATTCATTCATTCATCATATCTAACGTTCATTCATTCATTCAATCATTCATATCTACTGTTCATTTACTCATTCATTCATCATATGTACCATTCATTTATTCATTTATTCATCAAATGGACTGTTCATTTGTATTGTTAATTTATTAATTAATTAATCATATGTAGTGTTAATTTATTAATTAATCATATCTACTGTTCATTGGGTGAGTGAGTGAGTGAGTGAGTGAGTGAGTGAGTGAGTGAGTGAGTGAGTGAGTGGACGGGCAGGCGGGCGCTTGGGTGGGTGAGTGAGTGAGTGAGTGAGGGAGGGAAATACAAACAGTTGCACACTCTCAAGCACAAATACTAGTGTTGAGTAGAGTTTGGGATGAATGTCTCTGTGTTAAATTACCCACAACGTGCACCTGAATCCACATGCTGCACAAGTGGGTTCAAATCTGAATTATCCTTTCAAAATAAATGCCTTTAAACACAGCGTTCCAGCTCCACACAGCCCGAGACGGAGAGCCAGGGTGGCAGAAAATACCAGAATGGGATGCAGAATGGAACTGTTCTAACGGTGGGACCTGGGAACCGGACCTGGGAACCGGACCTGACCACAGAACGGTGCCGGTCCTCACAAAACCGAGGATGTATTGTGAGAAAAAGCCTCCATTTCCTCTCAGAGCGTCTCCGTCCCTCACTCTCCATCAGCATCACCCGGCTCCAGGCACAAGGATCGTCTCTGCTCCACTTGTCAGGCATGGAGGCTGCGGAGGAGGCTCTCCATCGCCCTTTATATCCAGATTATTTTAGTGTGTGTGTATATATATATATATAAATATATATATATACCGTAATGTGTTCATTCTGTCTTTCCTCCTCTGTATTAATCTCTTTTTAAGCCTCTGCTTCCTCTGCCCGCATTAAAATCCTCCAGTTAAGATACGCTGGAGCCAAGGCTGATGATTCAATACTTTTTTTTTTTTTATGATCTGTTCGTGGGATGAAGACTTAATATTGATATGATGGTATGACCCCAGATGTGTTGGGTTTTAGTCTGATAACCTGTACTTTGCACCACACAGTAGCTCTAGTCGTCGGAAACCCTCCGCTGGGTTCTTTCGAATGGCATTTTAAATGAGTGTTTTGGGAACGGTGATGTATGGACGTTGTTGTGTAAAAAGTCCTCATGACTAGCGTTATAATAAATTAGGGCGCCAGGTGCTAGCTGCTGCAGAACAAACACAATTCATCAACTTCTAGGATCCAAGGCGTGCCAGCGGTGAAAGGAACAGCCCTTTCATGTCACTTCACACACAGCGAGGCCAGTGCTGCAGGAACGTTTCTTATCTACATGTTATTAAAATAAGAGTCAATCTGATCACAACTGCTGCGCTTTGGATCCTGTTGCTTTTGGATCATACACAAACCCTGTACATGCAAATTAAAATGCACCCATCTTTAGATATGGAAATATAGAAATCTTTAGATACTGTAGATATCGCTATACGTATATAGATATTTAGATAGATATCGATATAGATAGATATAGATATTTATATAGATCGAGATATTGACATAGAAATATATACAGATAGACCTTTAGATATATAGATATATACTGTATGTATAGATATAGAGATAGACATAGACATGCCTTTAGATAGATAGATATAGACATATAGATATACATTTAGATATATATACTGTATATTTAGATATAGATAGACCTTTAGATAGATATAGCAACAGATATATAGATATAGATAGACCTTTAGATAGATATAGATATAGATATAGACATAGAAATACAGTATAGATACAGATAGACCTTTAGATAGATATCTATATAGATATAGACAGACATAGATAAACCTTAAGATAGGTATAGATATAGATATAGATAGATATTAATCTTGAGATAAAAATAGATATAGATAGATATACAAATAGATAGATCTTTAGCTAGATATCAATATAGATATAGACATAGATAAATATATAGACATAGATAGACCTGAAGATATAAGACACCTTAGACAACGTGATGACATTGCGACAAATGATGAACAGATTTTGTCCTGAGAACCCGGGGGCCGAAACAAGCACTCAGACACTAAAGTTATGAAGTTATGAACTATTGATAATTGTATCACATCAAATACTAATCTCATCACCTTCAAACAGTGATTCTCCTTCTTTTTCGCATCGAGGACCATCAATGTGACCCTCATCAGGCCACAGACCCTATTGGTTAAAATTCAGTCTCTAGGATCGGACCCCCATCATTTTGTTGTTAGATTCAGTGTCCCCGCTCTGACAACAGTGAAACTAGGATCCAAACGGTCGTAACCGGACTGACGGTGCTAACGTCTTGGAAATGAGATAAAAGTGACGTTTAGCTATTCATCGTTTTGGAAGACCCCTGGAAGCTCTCGGAAAGACCCCCGCGGGGGTCCCCTGGAAAACATGTTGAGAACCACTGCCTTAAAGTGTGAAGTTCAGCTCTCCCTGTCAATAACAGCCCATTATGTCATCCACTGGCACTCCCCTCTGTACGTCTCACAAGTTTTTTACCAACGGCAACCTTTCTGTTTGTGTTTTGTTTGCGGCAGGTCAGGCATGAGCAAGGTACTGGGCTGGATGGACCTTGGCACCAGCACCTCGGCACCAGGGCCCCGGCACCAGGGCCCCGGCACCAGGACCCAGGCTCAAGGACCCCAGCACCAGGACCTCGGAACCAGGACCCCGGCACCAGGACCCCGGCTCAAGGCTCCGGCACCAGCCCCTCAGGCTCCGTGCTTGCGTTCAGAAGGGATCTCTGCACATATTGTAGAACTGAATAAAAAGTGAATGTTCCCAGAATTACTGCCAAACTGGTGTGTTTTCATTTGTACTGAGCAGTTTTAGATTGGATGAGCATTGAAAATAAGATTTTCTATTTGCCGTGTTTATTATAATTATTATTATTATTATTATTATTATTATTATTATCATTACTTTATATGATTGATTAGACGTGACTTACAATAAGTACATTCGTCACTGTATCAAACCTGTATGTGACAGTCACAACTGAACCTTCTCTCGAAACAATCAGCACTAGTAGAGTTTCTAGAGGTTTTTTGTTTGTTTCTTTGGAGTGAAAGTATGTGAGACAGCAAAGGGGAGGAAGATGCTCATGGAGTTAACAATTATTATTATTATTATTAATATTATTATCATAATCATCATTATTATATTGCTGACAGTTCTTATGAGGACATGCTTGGGTGCATTATTAGACTGTATCTTGCATATTACATTATAATCAGGTGTTTTCCAACATAATTCGAGGCGGAATAGCGACAATCTATGCAACAGATTGATGGTTTCACCTTTTGAGTATTCGGTGTATTCAGTCGATTTGAATCCAACACAAAGCTTGGATTAAAACTGGCGGAATAATAATAACAGTAATAATAATAATTACAATAACAATAACAATAATAACGATGATAATAATAATATAATAATAAGAACAATAATGATGATGATAATAATAATAATAATAATAATAATAATAATAGTAATAACAATAATAATAATAAAATAAATAATAATAATAATTATAATAATAAAAATAATAATAGTAATAGTAATAATAATAAGAATAATAAGAATAATAATAACATGATTATTATTATTATTATTATTAATAATAATAATAATAATAATAATAATAATAATAATAATAATAATAATAATAATAATAATAATAATAATAATAATAATGATAATAATAATGATAACAACAACATTCCAGGACATACTGCGATGCTCAGCAGGTGTTTTTCTTGCATCACTGAACCACTACTCCAGCGTTTCTTTCATGTTTTACTCCATACAATTGCGATCGGCTGCAAATAACAATTCAGTAAAATCCCCTCCTCCGTTTGAGTGTCCCCCCCCGCGTCTTACCTTTCATCCAATCCACCACTTGCGCGGAGCTCCACTTGCTCACAGGCTCCATCACCAGAGCCATGGCAGAAGTTTGACAAAAGAACGGTCCCTCCACAGTCCACGGCCCCCAATGGAAGACACGGAAGGAAGAAATGTCCCCCGAACGGCGACGCTCTGGGCTGCTGCTCCACTGGGATCCAGGGTCCAAACATCCACGGGGTCCTGGTGCTGAGGCCGAGCCGCGCACATTCCTCTGCTCCGGCTTTCTTCCCTCCAAGCTTTTATATTTGTCATGCGCGTCAGGCGCGGAGATGCTGGAGCTGGAGGAGGAGGAGGGTGGAGGGTGGAGGGGGAGGGGTGGAGGAGGAGGAGGAGGAGGGGTGGGGGAGGGCGAGGAGCCGGAGGAGGAGGAGGTGGGGGGTGGAAGAGGTGGAAGAGCTGGAGGAGGGTGGAGGAGGAGCTGGAGGAGCCGGAGGAGGGGGGTTGGAAGACGGGAGGGCGGAGGAGGGGGAGGAGCTGGAGGAGGCGGAGCTGGAGGAGGTGGATGAGGGGGTGGAGGAGGAGGCGCGGTGCCGCTGCCCCCCTCTCCCGCACTGGAGCGGCTCGGACCCGCAGCCCGGACGCCTCCCATTGGCCCGGGCCGCCGCTCGTCCGGCGCCGGGCCACTGCCATCGGCCGCTGCCCGGGTCTTTGTCGCTGCTCCCGCCTCCGTCAACACAAAGGTTCCCGCGGGCCCCTAGGGAGCGGTGGAAGGACAGACGGGGGGGGTCCGCAACCACAAACCGTTCCATTATTTTTCTTCTTGACAAAAAATGTCAACTCCCCCGTGTGAAAATGTGGCCTGCTGCACTTTGTATTGTTTTATTATTATTACCTCATCGGTGGGTATTGGGCGGGACCTCACGATCCGATTCAATTTTCACACAAAAAATCACGATTCAATTCGATATTGATTTATTGACATTTTCCACATGATAAAAAAAAAAAATCTGTACATTCTGAGTATTATCACTTTATTACTTATTTCAGTTTTCCCATTTCATACTGTGAATGTAGTGTACGTTCTATTGTTACTCTGTACCTTATGCTGCAACGCTTCCGGGGATCAATGAAGTACCATCTGATCTGATCGGATCTGATCGGATCATCATTACCAGCCGTTACCAACAACCTCAGTCTGATACAGGAATTAAATATTCCATTGGTGACTACTGAATGAACTATTTGTGACTCAATGAATTGGATTGGATCATATTATGCAGTATATCTTTATTAATCTAAGCAGCATTTCATCGATCCCATGCATTGCCCCGGTTTTGACCTACCTAATTTTTTTCCCAAAGGTTTGTATTGTTTCTTATTGTCTTTACCGCTGAGGACTGTTTGCAGTGACACTAGCGAGTTTTTACTTTTTAAAATGTTTAAGTTGAGTTGTTTTTTTTCCTCCAACCCTGGCTGCGGCCGAACGTCCCTCCAGGTTTGGAGGGGGGTTGAACAGGTTGTTGTGAGATTTGCATTTGGTCAGCAAAGTCTAAGTGAAGTGTTAAACCACCTGACAGTGTATTATGATCCGATAAAGTGTGGACACTCCCAGCGGGGCCTTGCCATGAAAAGGTTTGGGAATCCCTGCTCTCAGAAAGGAGGACTGCGTCTTTCTTTCAGCCAAAGCAAGCTGGGGAAATGAAGGACCAAAGCAAGCCAAAGCCTGTGCGCTATTATTCATAGATGAAATAAATAAATTAATGCAAAAAAATTGCATATCCCACGGCGGAATTTAAGTTTGTTATTTAGCTACGGACCCTGTGCAATTCATTTGAGGACCCCCTAGGGAGGCCGCGGGCCCCAGTCTGGGAACCCCTGTGCTAGAATAATCTATTGTCAGCATCTGAACTGAAAAGTGAGTCTTTATCATCCAACAATAATCTAACAATGTAGAAAGCAACACCTTGTTTTCAGTGTTTTAAGTGTAAAGGGGATGTGCAAATAAATGCATATATATATACACACAGTATATCGGTGTGTGTGTGTGTGTATGTGTATATATATATATATATGTGTGTGTGTGTGTGTGTGTGTGTATGTATGTGTGTGTGTGTATATATATATATATATATATATATATATATATATATATACACACAGTATATTCGGTGTGTGTGTGTGTGTATGTGTATATATATATATATATATATGTGTGTGTGTGTGTGTGTGTATGTATGTGTGTGTATATATATATATATATGTGTGTGTGTGTGTGTGTGTGTGTGTGTGTATGTGTGTGTATATATATATATATATATATATATATATATATATATATATATATATACACACACACACCTCAGTATTTTCCTGATATCTTTATTTTATTCTATTTTATTCTACGTTTTACCCTGGAAAACGCTAAGTATCTTGTTTATGATTTTTTTTAAAATGTTTTTTGTGTTTTTCCCCAGCGCTCATTGACGTCACATTACGCGACTTTGTTGCGTTAGCATAGCCGCTTAGCATGCAGCATAGCAGCTCTGCGTCGGACTCTAAACGCCATAGACGACCGAGGACATCCGACACGTTTTACACACAGTGCCCGGACATCAGAGGAGTACATACACACTCGGGCGAAGACGAAGGCAAACGGGCATTTTGTGCATTGACTTGAACGGCACCGCACGGAGCTTCCCGCCTCCGGCAAATAAATAGGCCGTTAGTGCGTTTCACTGCGGAAGTTGTTAGTTGACCTGTTGTTGATCGTTGTCTTGTCAGGTGACATCTATTCACAGGAAAGTGAAACCGTCCCAGTTCACCGTGGCAGACATTACATTTTTAATTGTAATTGTAAAAGTAAAAACATGAATGAAAATGAGCTTCGCGGTGTGTTCGGAAGTCCTCCCCGGCGGAGATAAAGCGGCTTCTGTCTGACTTGAGACACGCGTGACGTGTGTTTCGCCGCTGACGCGCTTCGTGATGGAACAGATGGAGACGGACGGGGTGTCGGGGGGTTCCTCCCCCGGGGAAGGGGTGTCCGCCTGGGCTGGGAGCGGAGGAGGACCCCTGGAGGAGGACCGGCCCTTCTACATCCCCGAGAGGAGAGCCTCCCTGGACCTGGGGGAGGTGGGGCCCGGGCGCAGCGGTCTGTGGTGAGGCGGGTCTCTTCATGTCAACCGATTTCATGTAGAAATGTGAAAATACTGTTTATAATAAGCATTATATTCAGCATGGTCTCCCAATACAAAGGCTAAATAAAGTCATTTATCACGGTACCTAGTAGTAATAAACAGTACATTCTTTCAAACATTTGTCCTGAAGTAAGTATGTTCACTATCGTACAGTAAGTATGAGTTGAGTATGTTCAGTTTAGACTTTTACACACTACATTTCAAAGTAAATATCTGTCAATACGCTTTAGTACCTTTTTAACACAGTCATGTTACTTTCCAGTTAAAGAAAAATAACCTGGATTTATATCTAGACATAACCCAAACAGGGACTGGATCTGCTGCTGATTTAGAATTGTTCATCGATGATTCATGAAGGGGACCTATTATGCTGCTTTTTCCTGCCGAAAATACCACTCTGATTATGCATTCTAGCTAGGGCTGAATGGTTTGGCAAAATAATGTAATTGTGATTTATATTGCAATTTTTTTTCAAGTTCCTTATCTTCTGTATTATTCACTAAACACAGGCAATAAACCATTCCATGGCCTTTGTGATTTGGAAAAATGTGTTCTATTACATCGCAATGGCTGTTTGAATTTGCTTAATCCTTCAGCCTTAATTCTAGCCATTCTAACATGCCTCTAAACCATCCTGTTCCAGGACAGGCTGTTTCAGCGGGTGGAGCCTCCCTCCTGAGGCACCTAGTTCCGTGAGCCAATGGGGTTTGAGCATGACTTCCGGGTTCCGTTGTATTTAGTCCTTAAACTCTCTCTGATTTCACCTCATCAGTCCACCAAAATGTGTTTCTGAACAAATTTGAGGTGAGAAATAATCAATCCATTGGCTGAATCGTGACTCATATTCGATCTACAAAACTTCATTTAAAAGTTTGTTCCCACTTTTGTTGCCATGCTCCAGGCTTGTGGGGGACACTGCACGCTGGGATTTTTTGTTTCGTGTAAACATCGGAAAATAAATACAACTACAATCAAAACACTGTTTACCTCATTATTTGACACTTTGGCCACATATAATATTAACATAGGCTATTATAGGCTCTGTTATATAAGGGAACTGGATATGACCCGTGCCGTCAATACTTTCTTCAAGTTTTTATATTCGTTTACTTAAGTAGAAATTTTAATGTGGTACTTTTACGAGTGATTTTGTGTCATTTGTACTTTTACTCAAGTAAAGGTTCTGCATATGTCTTCGACCACTAGGAAAATTTGCCACTGTTCCCCTTGTTTTGGTTTTTGTTTACCTTCAAATAAACTCTACTTTAACTCAGCTTGGTCCCTGCTGTACCCATCCTCACTGGAACAGCAGGAGAGGTGTGCTGGTGCTGCCTTACTTCGGTTCATTTATCTCAACCTTAATGCTGTAAAACTACTTCACTCTCACAATGCAGTTTTCCCTCGAGCTGGATTCATATCTACATGATGTGATATGTTGTGTCGTAGGTTCGATGATCACTTTTGGCCTAAAGTCCTGAGCTACACTTCAATGGCCAGTGATGAGCTCATGGAGTCCTTCCTGTCTGTGTCCATGTTTGATGAACCCTCTACACGGTAAAAACAGGAGTATGCCGCTTTCACTGTGTTTTCACTTTTCAATTTGTAACGGCTGAGACAGACCTGAACCCAACACGTCAACAGACACAATCACGTAGATGTAACAGTTCTTCAATGGGGCTCAGGCAGAAGACAGGGAAAAAGACACGCGAGGAGGTCAAACCAGGAAATCAGTCCATAAGGCTTACAATCCGAAAGGGGCGGGCAAAGGGTAAATCCAGAATCCAGAAGGTGGGAAGAACCAGGCAGGAAAGGACTGGAAAGCTGGGCGGTCAACCAAGCTGGGTACTAGACAGTCTGGCAGCACCTGCGTGAACAGGAATGGTATACTGTCGATAGACAGACATGTTGTCACAATGCTATGATGATGTCACAGTGCTGATTGGAGGGAGGGGCAGAAGAGAGCGAATCTGAAATGGCAGGACATCCATTGCATACACTAATAAATATAGGTTTACACATTTAGTATGTCATTTTACTTCATCCACTTGTAGAGTTATCCTGGGCAAGACTGGCTCCTACTCAAGCTGCTACTCCTTCGACAGTGATGACTGTGAAAAGAAAACACGCAAGTAAAAAATAACCTCATCTTATCTCTTCCTTGGACACTTGTTTTCTATTTTGGCTTCTTTTTATGATGTAGATCAGAAAAATATCTCCATAACGTTGTATTCCTCAGGGCCGGAAACAAAGAGGAGCAAGCTTCTGAGCTTCAGGAAAGGGCCAAGTTATTCAAAGACCTGACTGAGCCTGTGCACCCTGCTCTGACGGTGGGGTTCACCTTCAAGGTTTGTGTTGGTTTTTGTAGTTGTCCGGCCTGGTTCACGATGTACAGCCAGTTCAACTAAAAGTGTCTGTTAAATGATGCAATGTTACACTATATAAAAAAATATGTTGTGTAATGATTGTTTTGAATTTTAATTTGATCAGGCTATCAGCAGTACCTTGGAGAAGTTGTCGGAGGAGGATCTGAGGTGCTTCAAAGCGACCCTGTGGAAGCAATACCCACAGTCATTTGCTACACCTCCCCAAAGCCTGGACATGGTGGACTTGGTGGACCGGCTGCTGGAGTGTTATGACCTCCAAGGCTCTTTGCAGCTCACCAAGGTCCTTCTAGAGGAAATGGGTCTGAGCAGGCTGGTTGGCTTCCTCCAAGATCTGTGCATTCTACGTACGCGTGCCCCTGCCGCCGACCATGTTTGGAGCTTGGTCATTCCAGATTCACAAAGTCCTCCTCCCAAGCTCTGAGCAGCTGATTCTACACCCCTGGGTTCTGCTAATTAGAAAATCCAGATGGTTGACTCAGAAATCTGTGGAGGATTTTTACTTTCTGAAGCTGGAATTACCCACCTCTACCGATGCCCCCACCCCCTTTTTTGTTGTACTTGTATGGGGGGAAAAAAAACATCTCAATTTAAAACAAATGTAAATATAGAGCCATAAAAATGCATTTCAACCTTGTTTTTTCCCGACCTTTTTTGCAGATGAAGTACGTTTTGAACTGAGAATGTCCCTGAAGGAGAGGTATGGCAGCGTCCACGAGGCTGGGGCAACATCGGGGGAGCGCACGGGCTGTGGTGGCGTTTTCACTGACCTCCACATTACGTCCATCGGGGATAATGGACCGAATATTCAGCACGAAGTTAGACAGATAGAGAAACTGAATTCGCATGGGAAACCGGAAACCCTGATTTCCTGCGAGGACATCTTGGGCGTCCAAATGGTGGCGAAGGAGATGGTGAGGTGTGTTGTAACTACTGGGATGGCAGGGAGCGGCAAGTCCATGGCGGTGCGGAGATTCATCCTGGATTGGGCCGAGGAGCGCTCACATCAGCACATCTCTTTACTTTTCCCGCTGCCGTTCAGAGAGCTCAATGGCCTCCAGGGTTCCGAGCTCAGCTTGCTGGACCTATTGTACAGGTTCTACCCGGAGACCCGGAGGTTGAAAGACCTTTTCATGAATGAGGAAAAGATTGTGCTTGTGCTTGACGGCCTTGACGAGTTCATCCAGGAGCTCGACTTCTACCAGACTGAGCTCTGGTCCGACATCACAGAACCCACGGCGCTCAATGTGTTGTTGGTCAACCTCCTCAGGGGGATGCTGTCCCACCGGGCCCTGCTGTGGGTCACCTCGCGCCCTCAAAGGTCGCTCAGCCTGCCTGCGGAGGCCGTGCACCAGGTCATCGAGGTGCGAGGTTTCAGTGATGCCCAGAAGGAGGAATACTTCAAGAACAGGTTTGAGGACACAGTGCAAGCTCAGAGAGTTGTTGCCCATCTACACTCCTGCAAGACCCTATACATCATGTGTCACCTGCCACTGTTCTGCTCAGTCTTAAGTGGGGTGTTCCAGTGTGCGTTCAGAGAACATGGGCCACAGGTGGAGCTTCCCAAGAGCATCACCCCGGTGTACACACAGCTGCTGCTAGCACTGCTGGCCACGCGTAGCTCCAGAGCTCCAGCCTGGAGCTCAGTGCAAGAGAGGGACTTCCTCATGAATTTAGGGAAGATGGCCTTCACCATGCTAAACCAGGGCCGGCTAAAGATTTCTAGGTCCGACTGGACAGAATGCAGGCTGGACGTCCATGAGGCCGTGGTAAATAGTGGCCTGTGCACCGAGTTCATTGTGGAAGAGTTTCTCATGTATCGTGAGAAGGTCCACTGCTTCATTCACTCCACCGTGCAGGAATACATGGCTGCCCTCTATGTCTTTCTCTCGTTTACGAATCACGAGAAGAATGTGTTTGGGAAAGGACGTTGGACGGTTCCCGACGCGAGTCTGGAGCGGAAGCTGTACAGGACTGCTGTGGAGAGGAGCCTGCTCTATGAAGATGGAAGGCTGGACATTTTCCTGAGGTTTCTGTTGGGGATGGCGCTGAAAAGCAACCTGGAGCTGCTGAAGCCTTTCATCAGCTCTTCAGGGAATCGTCCATCTGTCGCCAAAGACGCTGCGCTCCTCATCAGGCGGAAGATGGGTGAAAGTAAACACCGTGACAGAAAGGGCAACCTGCAGGGCTGTTTGGATGAGCTGTGTGGGAATCACAGGTAACACCTCTTTGAAGAGCACTCAGATGTTATATGACCTGTTTTTTCGAGGATGGCATTTCATATTAAAATCTTTAAAGGTTTTGTTTAAACCCTGTAACCCATGAAATGGCAATTTATTTGAATTTTCTGTTGAAATCAATCTCATTCTGTCCTTTGCCAAACTGAAAGATTTGAAGGGGTTGTCTTGTCATTCACAATGTTGCAACAGCTTTTAAAGTAGAGCTGAGACCCTGTGGAATTTGTCATTTTGGGAAAGATTATACAGAACCAAACAACCGGGTAGAATCGTTCTGACCAGAACTTCCATTGAGTTTCAAAAGTGACATTTATTATTGATATTTATTCGTAAAGTGACATCGTGTACATGTGTAAAAAATTGCATCATCTTGATTAGCAATTATATTCATATCATTCTCCTAAAGTCCCCCAAAATAGTGTGAAATCCCACGTTTAACTCGTAACGCAGTGGCACCAAAAGTCAGTGTGTTCTGACATCACAGGCTCGGGCTGCTGTGAGGGTGATGTGCTTCTGGGCGACACCGGCCGGGTTGGTCACCACGCACAGGAAACTGGATTTGAAATCCTCAGACGTGACGCTCTTCAACACCAGGTCGCTCTGGATCGTACCGTCGGCCACGGTGGATCTGAAACAAGCACAGCGATCATGTGGCCTGGGTGGTGAATATAATACAATTAAAGGTGCAGCGTGTAGAATTTACGAAACATACTGTGGAATATTATATTCATAAGTATGTTTTAATTAGTGTATAACCCCATGAAAATAAGAGTTGTTGTCAGCGTTACCTCAGAATGAGACGTTTTTATCTACATAGGAAGCCCGTTCGCTCCATGGAGGCGTATCGGCTTTTTCTTTTTGCGGCACCTGGAGCGATTATTGGTTGCTATTCTGCATCCTCTCCTCTAGATGACACTAAATTCTACACACTGCACCTTTAAATACTCATTATTTCCCTGTTGTATGTTAACAGAAATTAACAGTCTCACATGAGAGCGTAAACTCACTCTCTCTCTGCTACTCTGGTATCATTGGATTCTTCTTCAGGAAAAGAGCCGTTGACCAGCCAGTAGATCAGGGTTAGGTCGTCGTCACACTTTGGGTTTGCTCTGCAGCTGAGATGCAGCTCCTGTCCTGTTCAATTTTAAAACTCTCGGCTCACTGTCATACATCAGGGAGCTCCCTTTAAAAACCGCAAATACATGAATGTGAAGAGACGTGTGGGAACTTCCTACATTCACATTTTGTAACCACATTACCTGGACAAGCGTATAATTGGACATCATCGGATCCAATTATTTCAGGAGATTCCTTGAGAGAATTATCTTCAAGAGAGAAAAAAACTGCTCAGTAGAAATACTAGTATTTCACCATGAAGCTTCTTGGGACTGCGTGTAGAACTCACCTGACACAGCCCCGAGGAGCAGGAGGCAAAGTGAACCCAAGGCTGTGAATGAGCCCACATGTTACTCGATCGATGGCACAAATTAGTGAAACAAACCTGAAATCAAGGACCAATACAATATTTTACCTTGAAGAGCTTTAGTCGGCGTCATGCTGTCACCACCTTGCACCGGCACTCTACTGCTGGCTCTACAGCACCTTCCCATTTAGAGACAGAATATATACTCCAAACCCACTTCCCTACGCCCACTCGTAGTAGACGCACGCACAGAAACCCCCAGCGCGTGCAACAGAAACTCAGAATTCTGATGACGTAAAATATGTATCATTAGATCCAGCTTCCCATCATTGTGGCACTTTTTCGGGACTTAGAAACACGGTGGGATTTTTCGCTGTAGATGTCAGGTGCCCGCCCGCTAGGGGTCCGCGTGGCCAACGTCTGGCTTGCAGCCCCTCCTTCTTTCCGAGTGCTACAGCACAAACATCACATGAGGACCAGGGTTCGAGGGACGGGTGGGATGCGAGCTATTTGGGCGGAGGTGGGGTGGGCGGGCCCACGGCGCTCCTGCTTTAGACCGCTCGCACCTCATGGTATCACGTCCTGCAATTCTAATGGCACCCGGACCGTGGTGCGCCCAGCCTGAGGACCGAACGGGCCACAACCCAAGGAACACGCCACAAAATAAGAAGGCTGGCGCTCTACAAACTCTTCCAACATTCAAGCGTCATTCAATGGTTCTTATTCTCTTTTTACCATCACTACCTTCGGATGGGAAACGCAGGAGGCCTAACCTGGTTCCACTGTGGGCCAGTCAGTCCACAGGCCAAGGGGCTGAACTGGGACTATTACTGGTTCCCCGGGAAAGATAACACGTTGGAAAAACACATTCTGACAGCGAGCAGGAAACTGGGCCCCAATTGCTTGTCCCAATACACACGTGCGGCAGTTTGAGGAAAAAGACCAGTTACACCTCCACTGGGGAACAGTTTCTCAAAATCCACTTTTAATAGATTCCACGTTTGCCCCTGCTCTCACATGCCCTTTTGAAAATGGGAAGACAGACTACATTTTAACTCTAAGGACACGAAAACAACACTGTTTGATATGAGTTACGTGATATCCATGGCAACCCTAAAAATCCAATTCTTCGGTGCGTGTAGGTTTGTCTTGGAGGCACGGCCGGGGTTAATGACATCAAATTTAGTTTTAAAATCTCACCACATCATAAGATTTAAAGGGAAGGGAAAAAAAAAAAAAAAAAAAAAGCCAAACAAATCACGGTTGCAACAGAATGGGAAGCTCTGGAGATGAGACTTAAAACTAACTACAGTGTGATTCATTAACTAATAATCGTGGAAACCAAAACACAGCATTTATTTTCCTTAAGACTTGATGGGATGAATGGGGAAGCACCTCTTGTTTAAAATGAGAACTAATGTGCGAGGCCTCACAAATATCAGTCATTAAAGCGTGACGTGTGTCAACGACCCAACTGAACTATTGAGACAGACATCCAACTTGATGCGACCAGTAAAACTCAAAGTGTAAATACAGATACGTTATGCCTATAAATACATACAAAAGGTACATATTGAGTAGACATTTAAATCCATGTTTTAGTCCGTAGTTGGGCTCCCCGAGTCTTTGGAGCCGCCGCAGCGTCTCCTTCCACCGGATGTCACTCGAGGCCGAGGACGTAGTTGATTCCCTGGACGAAGCCGATGATGACGGGCTGCCACGCCACCAGGTAGCGCAGCCAGTCCAGCAGCTGGCCGTACATGACGTGCGGCCTCTCCCAGCTTGGGAAACCAGTTAAGACTCAACACACCATGACTTGCATTTAGGGAATTGTTGGACAATCTCCGGGGGAGTAGTGCAAGACTAAAGATAATAACGAGACATTTCCTTTTCTTTGTTCTTTATTTGTGATTTATCTACACTGTCTTGTTTTTTTTCCCCATTGTAAAGTATCCTTGGGTTTGTTAAAGGCGCTATATAAATCCAAGTTATTATTATTATTATTATTATTATTATAATAATTATGAATGAGTGGAATCTTTACTTATTTATTAAATGCATCCTGCTTCTTTCGTTACCATTTCATTGCCGACTATTAATGTAAAGCACTTTGAGTTGCACGATTGAAAGTGCAACACAAATAAAGGGTGTTGTTGTTATTACTACTACTCACAGCTGAAATTTTTGTGCAGGACAATGACCCGCAGCAGGAACTTGAAGCTGCGATGACCTTTATGCGTGATGACTCACAAGCAGCACAAGGTGGAAACTGTTCCGTTTCTGTTTATTTACTCTCCAAGAGAAGTGTGCAGGCATATGGTTGTCATGGCAGCCTGAGGCATCGGTGTTATTTAAGCCACAAAAAAAAAAAAAAAAAAAAAGAACGGGAAGTCCGTTAGATAACTGAAAAAGGTTTGTGCTACTCTGAACCTCACCTCGGCCTTACCAGCAGAACGCCGCATCGTTTACCGAACAAAAACTCCTACTCTTGTGCCAAAAAACACCCTGATACATTCGGGGTGCTTGCCCCGTGAAGGAGTTTTTCTGGGACACGGGTCAAAGCCCCGGGTTTGAGTCGGAATAGGATCTGAAATTCAGCCATTTAAGCATTTTAGGCAGTTGCTCCCGACTCCTGAAAGATCCTGCCTTCACCACCGCGGTCCCCGACAACGGAAAAACAACTGAAGCGAGCCACATCTCCACTATCTTCTAATTAGGGGCCTTTCTGTGGGAAGTTTGCATGTTCTCCCTGTGCTCGCATGGGGTTTCCTCCACCCAACGTCAGTAAGGACCCCACCAAAAACATGCACACATCACCATCGTCCGACCAACGATGGACACCTGGTACCAGGTCCCCGGGAGACGAATGCTGCCCACTGCTCCTGGCTGCCCCACCGGAGGGAGGACAAGCCAGGATGGGTGAAATGCAGAGGCCACATTACACCGGCCACCATCCAAAAAAGTGTGTGTGTGCATATATGCATGTGTTATAGTGCGGTGTGTCGTGTGACCAATAAAGATTCTTCTTCTCACATTAAACTGCTCACTTCAACTAAAACACGCTTAGATTCTACTCCTGTTTTTCTGCTTGTACATTGCTCCTCTAGTTGCTAAATTATATATAATGAAAAATAAATGTATAATAGATGAATTTAATTAAAAATGAATTTTAGTCCCCCTCTGCATAATTTGACCCTCATGTCATTCCCCTGCGCGTCCACCCCAGCACCTGCTTTCCATCTCTGATCCCGGGTAGGATCAGCACTAGAAAAAGGTTTAATGTTTCACTGCAACACTCTGGACTCGCAAACAAACCCATCTTACATAGTTGGGTTATGTTTGGAAAAACAAAAACAACATTTTTTTTTGTTTTGTTTTTTTTTGTTTGCCCTGAACACCAGAAAGGATACGGGTTACTGAACATCCTCTTCAGATCCACCTTCTCCTTGCAGTAAGGGCACGTCTGCTTCTTTCCCACGATGCACCATCCTCTTATGCAGAACTCATGGAATCTGGGCAGGGAGTTAAGGCTCCAACATGTCACTCAAAGGTTGTTCCGGTCGCTGTGTTTCCTAGTTTCCACTGGGTGGCGTCTGGGGACAGGTTTGACATCGGAACAGGAACCACATCCAGAGCCTTCTGTGAGACCTTCCTTTAAAATGGAAGGGTATTTGTGGTGAAATTCTCTCGTAACGATTGGTTGACTGCAGCTTAATGGATGGTTTTTTGTTTGCTTTTTTAACATGACATCACCAAACTGAGTTTTCAAGCATACAGTATGATGTGAAGGCCTTTGAACGTTATACTCATGCCTTATGAAGGACATCTCCATGATATGTGTGATTAGTTGCGGAACCAAGTTGTGGGTTAATGCCATTAATTACACAGCTTTGGAACACTTTCTAGCAATTTTTGACCACGTGAGGATGGGAAAAACGGTAAAAATAATCCCCCTAACGACCACCCAAAGACCACATGACCTTGAAAATGCTTTAGAACTTAATGCTGTGATGCAGTATGAATAACGTTTGAAAATTTGAGATTTGTGCAATATTGACAATTTTAATGACTGGGTGACAAGCACTATTTTCTGAAAATGTCTCAGAATAACCCACTTATCTCCAATGAAGCTGGCCATCCCATACATTTTCTGCATGGTCCAGGTGTCTAGATTCTAGGTCTAGAGTTTCATGAGGCAGTTATTAGCCTAGAGGTCACCATAGGTCATTTTATTCAGTAAGGTCAAGTTAGAAAGAATGCTGTCATCACATTGAAATAGTTACTATGACACCGTATTTCATCACACATGAATGTTATTGTGCTCTTTGGATTCGCAAGAGCCTCAGCTTTGTAGCCACCAACCACAAACAGCTTTCCATGACTGTTCCGCTACCACAGTGTGCAGAAATAGGAAAAAGCAAAAAATGTGAAAATAACATCTTCTGACTATATGCAGAAAGCGGTGTGTTTAGGACCCTGAAGCTAACATACCCTATGTGGCTGACATACAGTATGTCAGGCATGGCTGTAAAGGTGAGACTCTTGCCATTCTAATGAGCCCAATTTCATTCATCTATCTTGATGTGAGAACGTAGGGGGCCTGTTTGAAAAAAGTCATGCCCATTTACTTTTTTTCCCAAAAAAGATAGGCAGACTTCCGAGCGATGTGACACCTGCTTCGCAAGCTAGCATGACATGGTTTACAGCTATGGATTAGTCTGGGAGTCGCAGCTATGGATTAATACCGGAAGATTTAACTCGGCTTAAAAACTGTTTGCGAGAGCTCGTTAGACACGGACTGCGCCGCGGGCCCGGTACCGGGTCCGTCGGGCTTGGCAGGTTAAGGATACACGTGGTTGCAGGACAGTCTGTAGGTGTTCTCTATGATCCCCTCTTCACTGACATCCACCAGGATCTGCTGGCCGCACACGGCGCAGATATTATCCGAGAGGTGCTTGGTGGGCATGCCCGACGCGCTGTAGTACTGGAGGAGGAGAGGGAAGGGTCGTCAACACCCAATAGGGAAGGACGGTCGCAGGGAGACTCGGCGGTGCACCCCGCCAACACCCGCTCCACTCACCCCAATCGTCGAGGCCATGAAGTCTGCACACATTTCTGCAAAGTCTCTCCCCAGGACGCCGTAGTACAGACCGTAGAAGAGCAGAGAAACGCCAAAGTCCATCGCGTCCTCTGGCTTTATCCTGAAGACGGGGAGTTCAGCGCATCAAATGGTTACGTCGGAGCACAGGGGGTACACGCGCGATCATGAAAGCTTGGTGTAAACTTGATCAGGGCTAAAAGAAAGTGTCACAATAAACTCAACTTTACATTTTGCCCTCTTGTTTACCGAGGCAAGAGATGGGAAAATATTTACAATTTCTATGAACGTTTAGTAAAACTTGTTTCTTATTTGAATATTTCATATTTTATTTTCTTGGGGGTTTTTTATACATTTTTATTTCATGTTTTTATTTCATGTACATCAAGTCTTTGTGTCTAGGAAATATGCATATCATACACGATCAAGACAATTAATAGTCTCAGGAGACAGATCTCTGGAATGGCTACTCTATGTATAAGGCAGGGTAAAGATGTCAACATCATCCTTGTTTCCCCAGAGTTGTCTTCAGCGCTGTGGTTTGTTCATATACGGTTATTTCTACATCCCACCAGGGAGCACCACGAGCATCTTATTGCTGCTACAGTTTGAAAATAGAAATCACACAACCCACACAATTTGCTTATTATAGTCAATGTGCAAGGTGCAGGAAACTGAAATAGACGTTGGTTGTGTCGGTTGTCTTGCCGTCGCCCCTGAGAAACGTCAAACGGGTTGACAACTCCCTGCTACTTATTTACTTTATTTTTGCATTGTTTGCTCCAAATCGCCTGCTGGCTGTAGAAACAGACATTTCTCATATCCTCCTTCCAGGAGGATCCAAATATGGAAGACTACTCGTCTGTTGGGGGTTTGACAAGTTAATTTGTTTGATTATAAGCCTTGAGTTCATTATTTCGACTTGGGAAAATTGCGACCTGTAGGTGATGTACCCAAAGCATGTTATATCGTGTCATATCACAACTTTGTTCAAAGTTACTGTTACTTAAAGTTACTTACAAAATTATCCCTCTAGCATGGAATATGTGAAAATCTTACTTAAGGTTGAATGAAAAGGGAATATTCCAATATTCAACTAGAATTGTACATCAATGTTGATATTAATACACGATTTTGAGTCTATGCAGAATCCCATGTTAACGAATCCAACCAAAGTTAATGGTATGATATGTTAATGTCATCAGACCCAAAACTGCAATTTTTGGGGTAATATTCAAAACCACAAAATGTTGTATCATGATATGACGACAACCTTTTGGAGATGACTAGTAACATCTAAGATCAGTTGGAATTATGTTCGACTGCAAATACATACCTGAATATTAAGTTGATACCAAAAAGTGTAAACATGACAACGGTGTAGCCAACTATTCCTGTGGCATAGCTGATCTTGTAGAGGAGGAGGAACCATTTATAGACCAACCTGGCAGCGGGGAAAAAAGAAAATCACAGGAAATCGAAACAAAATAAGAAGGAAAAACTCAAAATGGCTCTAAATGTACGGCATTTTGGAATCGGTGTCTCAGTATTGCAGTTGGGTTGTTGACACACATCCCACTTTAATGACTGATTTGAGGGTTGGGGCCTTGCACAGCAGTTCCCATTTTAAACACAGTGTGAGCACACGCTCAACGCCGCAGGGCTTTACCTCGGCGCGGTACAGTCCAGTGGCTTGCGAGTGGCACGGAAGGAAACGTACGCTGTGATGACAGAGAAGATAAACCATGTGGTGAGGAACCTCCACCAATGAAGCTTGGTGGTAAAGTAGAGAGGAACTACCCACATCTGGAAGAGAGTCACCAGCTACAAAACAGCAGAGAACACAGGTTAGAGAGGCCACGGCGTGAGAAATACATACACAACACTGCAGCTGTGTTTACATGTACATTAAAGACCCAATTTCCATATTTACATTGCAATTGTTTTACCTCCAAGTTCGCAACTTCTTTTGATGTGTAAATGTTGATTTATATTGCATTGCCCGACCTTTCTGTGATATGTTTTTTACACACACACACACACACACACACACACACACACACACACACACACACACACACACACACACACACACACACACACACACACCGAACAGCCACAACATTAAAAGTACCACTAATAACCACTAATATTGTGTAGCCCCCACCGCGCTTTGGGCGGTGGACAGGGGTCCGCTTCTCTCTGGTTCACTCTGAGCGCTCCCACACGCAGCAAGCTGTGATGCACTGTGTGTTCTGACACCTTTCTATCATAGCAACATTCACTTTTTCAGCTCTTCTGTGGGATCGAACCAGACGGACTAGACTTGCTCCCCACGTGCATAAATGAGCCTTGGGCGTCCGTGACCCTGTCGCCGGTTCACCGGTCGTCCTTCCTTGGAGCACTTTTGGTCGGTAGTAACCACTGCATAGGGGGAACAGCCCACAAGACCTGTGGTTGTGGAGATGCTCTGACCCAGTCGTCCAGCATCACAATGTGCTCCTTGTCAAAGTGGCTCAGATCCTTACGCTGCTTCCAACACATCAACTTCAACAACTGACTGTTCACTTGCTGCCTCATACATCCCACCCCTTGACAGGTACCATTGGAACCAGATGATCAATGTTATTCACTTCGCCTGGTTCGCTGGTTTAATGTTGTGGCTGATGGGGTTATATATTGTGTATTTAGTAACTTTGTCCGCTTCTCTCTGGTCTGAGGGCTCTCGACTAACTGACTTGACATTTTGTCCAAAACATAGGAATTCCGAGTTGAAGTTTGAGTTCGATAAAGGGAAATATGACAGGTAACATAAGCCAAACCAGGCGTGTTACAGGAATACTATAATTATTGACATAAAAGGATAATTGGGAAAGATCAAGTTAAGTGGCTCACACATTAAAATGCTGCCCATAGAAAACATGTGGCGGCTTATGACTTCCTCACTTCGACCTTTTTGTGTAAATATCTCAGCCTGGCACTGGACACAAGAAGTGTGCGTATCCAGTTTGTTTTCTTTTAATAACCAAATTAATTACAGTAATGAGAACATTAGTGAACATGTAAATGCACTCCTGTGTAAAGTCCATCCATACTTATATTGAGTCTGGCATTTACATTTTTGACCCAAAATGGTCTCAAGTTATGAAGCTTAATGAAATGTCCCAAAGTATCTTCTAATGTCCAGTAATCAGAAGACTGCCGGTTTGCACGGCTGCCAACAGTATATCTGTGTATGAATAGGTCGAGTGTGACTGTGGGCAGAACCGTCGGCTAAATGACAATGTTATGTAATACAATTCACCGAGCTCAATCGTGCGTTTGTCTTTCAAATAAATTAATTGGATTCTGTCACCAAGGCCAAGAAACAAACCTGTGTTGAACATGTCTTTAATCAAACAGTGGAGGAGCTCCCTAAGCTATGATGGTTGTCTCCCAATGCCTATATTCCTCCACTGGCTCATTGTGGCGATGATGCGTTTTCGCTTACATTGTAGGACTTGGGATGCCTCTGCTTCCACTGCACCAGAACGAGCTGGGCCACGACAAGGGTGACAATCAGGATCAGCACCATCTCGGCGTGCATGGCCTCATGGCCCGTATGCTTGGCATGCATTCTTGCATGCTCTACCCTGTGGAAACAAACACACATAATCAGCAAGCAATCAGCAATTAGCCGGCACACCGCCCAAGACTAACACGCAGAGTAGGAATTCCCTCGGCGAAACCCATGTTGCGGAACGCTCGGGTCAGTATGCAGCCAAAAGGATTCTGTCAAACCTCTGGAAATTTGGATCATGCGTCCATCAGTTCTACTGCACAAAAACTACCCAATTCAAAGATGAGAGCCACATATTTTGATCCAGAGACATGGCCAGGTACTCAAATGAAATCATAACTAGTTATAGCAAGGCAAGATAACGAAGAAAAAAAACCCAAAACCAACAAACACAAAAAACTGGTCATTCATCATGTAAATTAATGAAACGTCCACAAAGGATATTTTCAAATCGGTACTTATCTAACGTGAAGTAGCCATGAAAATATGTCAGCGTGCCCTTCGTTATATCTGTGTTTTATCATTAAGACTCATTTGCAAGATGATTTTCTGATCTAGTCAATCTTGAATTGTGAATAGGGCGACATTACGTCTGTAAACAGAGCAGCATTTCCACCATTGTTTTGGTCTGCCTTTAATTCTCAATCATCTCCACTGAAAAATTCTTTCATCTCCTGTTGTGGTCAGTGGAGGACAGCCAAGCCCAGGTGATTTTTTCCAAATTCATTGTGTTGCTAGCCTACATTTACCCGTGTCAATTTAAAATGACGTTAATAATTGTTACATCTGCTTTGGTTTCAACTTCAGCCCAACAATAACAGATCAGCGGTCCTTAACACGCCTTGCTTTGGTCTCCAAACAGGCTGTGGAGGAGGAGCACAACCTGTGCAGTATGGAAGACTTACAGGCCAGCGGAAAAGTAAGGGTCTTATTGCAGTGTTTTGTGAATATAGTGTGAGATCCTAGTGACTGACCTCCACTTCTCCTCCGGTGAAAGCTTGGAGAGGTCAATCTGAAATGGGGACAAGACAGAACTTTAGTCAAATGTTCCAGGACTAGCATCCAAAAATAGCAACAGGGGAGACTGAGGAAAATACATTTTAATTCAATTCAAGGGTTAATAAAATAAATAACGGGCTGGCTGAGCAGGCATGCGCTTTTACACCCCGTTTCACGTTCATACAGTTACACAATACACTTACATGAAATCAATACAATGACCAACAATATTTAGCTACCTACTCTTAACAGATTGAGATTCTCCCACAGAGAATTATATATACATGAGAATCTGTTTTACGTGGCTGAGTATATTTCATGTACGGCCATGTATGTTTGAATGTTTTAAACAATTGTTTGACAAAATCACATAGACCAGTACCAAAAAAAGTGCAACAATTGTGGAATCTTAATAGTCCAAGATTGGGTTTTAATTCTATGGAACGTAATGTTGTCCTTGATGCTTGAACCTTTAACTGCTCTTGTGTTGGGAGCCTATTGCAACAGACGGTGATTGAGATATTTAAGGTGAGCGTGAGACCAGGGAGGGGGTCGTGGAGGTGATACCATCAGGGTTCGCTTTACCGTCGTTTATTTCTGACCCCGACTGTGCATTGTCCTTTCAGCTCAAGGAAGCATTTGGCCAATCATTCACTTTACGATCCAGAGCGGAGCAGCTTGTTACAATAGCAGGGACAGCAAACCTTTTGTTGATTCTAAGTTGGACCTTTGTAAATAATGAAAATGTTATTTGGCTACTTCCATATCATTTGAAGGACTTTACAGAATACACAGAACGCGCTCTTTCAAAAGCTGTTTGGTGTCTGAGAGAACTGAGCGCATTGATCAACACAGTTTGGTGAATATCACTGCACAGAATGAATAATTTCATGGATACAGTGACAGAACGCGGGTCTCAACGGGTTAATTATAGGTGTAACTTTATAAGTTGACATTGGAGGTGTTTAAATTTAAGCAGAGGAATTTGACCGCAATGCTTTCTGGTTTGTTTTCGGACAGAACATGTGATCGTGTCTCTCTGGAGCTTTGGCAGGGGCTGATTGAAAAGCCCAAAGGGAAAAACAAAATATGACCCACAACCTGGAAGAACAGAAGAGCAGAGTGATGACAGTTTGAACGACGGAAAGGTGAACGCGCCGCGGAGACTGTCTTTCACCGGAAAGTAAACAAATGTCCATTTCACCGATGAACCGGCGCTCGGCTGCTTCTGTCTGTGGCTAAGCTCCACTAGCAGCCGCTAGCTAGCCCCGGCTCAACGGGAGACTACGACCCGCTGATGGCCGCGTCACCAACCGCAAATTCCCGCACAAATCTGTTTCTATTTCGCCGTGCAAACTCGCGTAGCCCCGCCGTAGCCTGACCTGATTGGCTTCGTCGTGGTGTTGCGGTCCATGGTCGTGCTCGACACCGTCCACCTCCACCTCAAACACCCCGGCCATCTTGGAGAGTGCCGCTCTCTCTACGGTCCGGGTGAGCACCTCGGCCCCGGAGATCGTGAGAGAAACGTTCCGGGTGTTTCCGCCTTTGTTTTCAGGTCCATTTTCAATTCAGGTCAAAATACAATGTATATGTAATAATAATAATAATAATAATAATAATAATAATTACAATAACAATAATAATAATAATAATAATAATTATTATTATTATTATTATTATTATTATTATTAATAATATTATTAATATTGTTATTGGTGGTATCATAATAATAATAACAATAATAATAATAATAATAACAACAATAATAAGAATAATAATAAGGAGAATGCTAACAATAATAATAAATAATTTATTTAAAAACAAAATATACAGAATAAAAGATATACAGAATAAATTAATCCTGCCATAGCAGGGGAGCAGTGTGGCTGCTCGTATTGGCTGTAGATATACATATAAATACAGATGGGATATAATGTACAGGAAGAATAAAATATGAAAAAAATAAAATAGATGAAATAAGGAAAAAAAAAATTGTACAACACTGTTATAAATTATTGCATACATAATGCAATATATACAATACATGTATTTATTTATTAAATGTTTTATGCATCTTATACAGAATATATATTAATTTGTGCTTGAAATAGAAAATAATTGCTAGAAAAATTGTATTTCACTTGTATGTGGTGCCCTCTAGTGACCAAATCGGGCTGCTGTCAGTTTAGCTCATTTTTAAAAACCTCATCTTATAAGACAGATTCCCAGTTCCTAGAAAACATATAAAATCAGTGCAAACGTTTAAATAATATAAAAACATATATTTTTAAATCAATATTAAAGCAAAAAATGTCACTTTGAAAATGCCCTTTAAACGGTCATTAACTGAGCCTGCACTAGAGCCAGTGTCCTTTTCAGATGGAACATCCTGTTGCCTGTATCTATCATGAGCCAGAGACAGGATTCAATAATTCAATCCATTCATCCAAACAGACACATATGACATATTTTTGCTGTTTGTGCCGCATAGGGCCTGCCCTGGCCCACCGCAGCTTCTGAATATATTTTAAGACAATATTCCGTTTGGAACCATGTACGTTCAACTTTATTTAAGGGATCGATAGCACAATGGCCACACAAAGTTGGTTCATCTTTGACTTTGTATTTATGCATATGTGTGATTTCAGGTGAAACTGTGGAGAAAGAATCACCTCCATATTTGTGACATATTTCAAATCAAGTGTGTCCTGCAAAAATTAACATAAAACACAACATCATAATCATAATATCTTTATTTATAACTATTGTTTTGCTGTAGGATTACATAGACCTTTGGTGGCAGCAATAATAGCAATACTACTAATACAAATAAAACAATGATGCAAAAATGAACATATCACAATAAAAATATAATTTCATAGTTATAAATGTCAATACTCTTCAAGTGGGGACATTTAAAGATTGTGACGGCAATGAAGAAGTTGCGTGAATGGTCGGGTTTTACAAAGAGGCACCATGAAGGGAGAAGCAGAACTGAACATGAGAAACCAGATGCAAGTATTCTAAAGAGTCCGATAGAGCTATGTCATAAATCTATGAAATGTAAGTCGATTAAAAACACATAAACCAGAAAAGTTGAATGAAAGAAATGCAATATATGATTGAAGGGATGAAATAGTATTTAGTTATTTTTTTCAGTCTCTATATAGAACTAAAATATCAATGTGGTTTACAAATTATTATTAAATATTAATCATACTGTGCAGCTGTGATTCCACAATCTACTGCCATTTGGACTTTCATATGAAAAATAACATGTAAATATAGGTGCTATTTTTTATTTTGACAAACCAAAAAGCAGAATAAAACGTAACATTAGCACCTGAAGCCTGGAAAACGACGTTCACTGATTCCTAATATCAACATGTTGAGGGAGTTTATTATTAAGGTTAATCTCCATTCCTAATTATAATATATCTTGAAATAGAGAAACTTCTGAGGATTGCAATGCTGTGTCCTTCCATTTGCTTCTCCATAGATTTATAAAATTCTCCCCTTGTCACTATTATGGTGTGGTGTTATAATTACATTAGAAATTAAAATTGCACTTGTTAAAAAGGGCATCAAAATGTAGCGTTATATGGTTTATTAAAAAATGTAATTGACATAAATTACTTTGATGAAGACGGAGCACAACCTCCAACTGGCAAGATAGAAAATAAACCAAATTAACTATAAAGGTCTGAGTTCTTGGAGTGATACATTTACCTCCGTTATCAATTTTTAATGAACCCAAACAGACCATCTTCTTTTTGATAAATGCAATTAATTGTATCATGCTAAATAATGGAATAAAATCAAATAATAGTGAAATATATGAAAAATGAAAATAGTAAAATATATGAGAAAGAAAATGAAGAAATGAATACAGGATCTTAAATGGTGACAAAACTTTGACTCTGGGACAATAGTGAGGTAGAAAGTTATGTGACTCCATCGAAAATAAGCACGCTAAGGGCAGTTAACGTCTCTCAAAGGGAAATGAATTTGATTAGACATCAACTCGTATCATGAAGCAGGGTGGAAGTCTTTGCCTTCCTGGTTGTAAGGGTCAGGGGTGGAGAGTTTCAGATGACTTCCGCAGTGATTGGGAACAGCGTTGGGTCCGCGGCCGCCGCCTCAACTGCCGCTTCGCTTCCAGGGGGTCGGATCGGCCGGGGAGCAGCTGACGCGGTCCTCAGACGTTGGCCTGGCAACGGTCCCTCTGTTCTTCGGAGGTCGTGGCTGAGTGTCGAGTAAAATGACCACGCCGATAATTAAAAATGGTCGGTGTGGTCTTTTGAACCCTGGCCAGAGGAGGCAGAGTTTTGCCGTCTCCTCTTTTAACTGGCTGCAAATTCTTTCTGACGGGTAAATTAAATGTCTTTAAGGTCACATAACTTCATACATCACTATACCAAAAGAATGAGGGGTTTAAACATAAACTCTTGCGATAATGTTGTACATATAAACATAAAGACAAGAAACACTTGATCCAAACATCGGTCATCCTTCAAAACCACCATTACTAAGTATTAAAACATAATTTCTAATACGACCAATAAATGGCATAAAGCTATCATCAGTTATTATCTTTGTAAGACCACAAAACCCAAATTAACCTTGCAATCTTAGCGGTTACAGGGATTTCTATTCGTCGGCCACTAGGTGGACGTATGGCCACATGGAGAATTGATATATTTTAAGCGATATCTTGGAACTTCGTCAGGCGAAGAGTCCACTTTGACCGGTGAGAAGACAAGAGTCAACAGATCTGGGGTCATTGCATTGGTCATTACCCCCCAGGGATCACTGGGGAGAGGGATTACAGGATCCAAACGTCTGGATATCTGACTTTGTGGATTCCGGAACCAAAATGGGTTGTACTCGCTACAATGGGAACATTAGATCTTTGATATAAACCCCGATCCTTTGAGTAGAACGCGGTCTGCGAAAATCGAAGGTGGCTTTTGCACACTATATGTAAAGCAGGTTTAAAACTGTAAGGTGGTCTTTAAATTCCCAAAGTGAAGTAAAGCGCTCTACGGGCGTATAGGGTTACTATCTGAGGGGAAATGCAACGCCCCCCCAAATCAAACACAGACATTGAAATAATTTGTAAATAAAACAAAACAAACTGAACTTCATGGAGCATCTTGATGAGGTGCGATTCAAACAGTTCAGATCAAAAATAGTCTCTTTTCTGTGGTGAAGTGTGAAAAGTCTGAACTATGTGACACTTGGGACTCGTTCATGTGTTCAGTGTCTTAAGCACAAGTGACATTGAGATGGGATGAAGTGGTGACGACTGACAGACAGACAGACAGACAGACAGACAGACAGAATGATAGATGGAGTATCTTGTATCGAGAGTGATTATGATGATGATCCTTAAAAAGTCCATGGCCTGGCGGGGTCATGGGAGCGGACCCAGGGCCACGTGCAGCGACATCACCAGCGACAGGAGCCACCAGGCGGACTGGAACAACACGCTGATCGCAGAGCAAATTGGAAGGAGTCCTGAAATGTGATAAGAAGAGAAGAGAAGAGAAGAGAAGAAAAGAAAAGAAAAGAAAAGAAGAGAAAAGAAAAGAGGAGAAAAGAAAAGAGGAGAAAAGAAAAGAGGAGAGGCGAGGAGAGAAAATAAGAGGAAATACGATTATTTCATCTTATCTCTTCTCATCTATTCATTGGAAGGGCAAATTGGAAGGAGGCCTGAAAAGTGATAATAAGAAAAGAGATAAGATAAGATGAAATAAGATAAGATGGAATAAGATAAGACAAAATAAGATAAGACTTTATTAATCCCTGGCGTCGCAGCAGCAGATAAGTGGTTATACAAAAACGTGCCATTGTGTCCCTCCAGCAGAGCTGCTATGTAAATGTTAATAAACAATAAAAACAAATAAAACATTTTATAATTTAGCGTCCATGATAAAAACACAATGGTCGTTTTTTCTTTTGTTGTTAAAGAGCTTTAAAATATTTTCTTTGTGTGATGAACCTCACCAAAAATTAAAAAAAAATGGCCTATCGCTCAGTAAGACTCCTACTTTGACTTGCTATTGAGGCCAAAAAAAGTCGATCATATAAAACACTCAAACTTAAATAAAGCCCCAAGTGTCTTTTATTACTCACAAATGGGTTTTCTTCTTAACAATTTATTGGGGGCCCCAGGGTGTCGTCAACCCTGTTACTTTTTATGAAAATACCCCTTGAGAGATAATGGACTGTTCCGAAAGTTGCATCATTTCCAGGAAGTGGAATCATCTGCCTTTAATGAAGTTGATGGTGAAAAGAGACGTAAGCGTCCTCTTCCTTTTGTGAATTCTCTTTGAGTTATAACGTCTGACAGAGGGGGAGGAGCTTGTTGTGTCAGCCCTGTTACCACAAAAGCATACGTTAAAAACTTATTTGTTTTTCACTTTAAATGAACATATTTAACAACATTTAAGGGGCTCAGGAATGAGCACCATGTGGTGTCATGGCCTTTACTTCATGGCTTGTAATGGCTGCCAATAACATTTTCGGTCAACCCAGTTACCGTCAACCCTGTTACCATTCTAGGGTAACAGGGTTGACAAAAAATATGGGAATGCGAAGCAGCAGGTATTCTACTGAATTGCAGCCATGTGATAATATCAGTTAATATTATCAGTGTTATTAAGGTGATAGTACTAAATGATCCTAGTAAGTAACACTAACAATTATGAACAATATATTGTGTCTACATTATTTTTTATTTATTGACACACATTTAGATACGGTAATCACTGTGAAAGGTTGTTTTTAGGAAGAAAAAGGCACATTTCTGCCCCTTTTCTCCGCTTTCTTTTCTGACTTTTACTTTAAAAAAAATTGTATTTTCGTAAATATTTCTGAAATGAGTATATTTTGACCTGGTTGTTTAGTCACTTTAACTTGTTTAACGTTTACAATGTATCTGCACCGTTGAGAGATTTGCAGGAAGACCTATGATTCCAGAGCCTGACAGCTTGTCATGGCAGATGAAACGGCAGACTTTCTCTTACTCTGATGCACGGCCATGCTGTTCTCCTTCCATTCGCTGCCCTGGTACACCCTGCAGGTGTACGTGTAGGGCTTGTCGCTGGCCAACGGGGCCCAGGTGAGGCGGCACAGGGTGGGGGTGGCCAGGCTGACGTTGCTCCTGCGGCGGTCGTCGACGGACACCAGGTTGACGACGTTGGGAACGGTGCTGCCTACCAGGCGGCTGTCCTGCCGGTACTCACAGTAGGGGCCCGGGAGCTGGTAGGTGGGTGGGAACTCGCAGTCCACCCGTACGTTCCGCTCCAGGTAGGTGAGACAGGGGTACATCTGGGGCCCGCGGGGGGTGAACAGGAAGCCCGAAACGGGGCCAGCTGGAGAGAAGAAGTAACGATGGGAAAATTCCTCTTTAGATTAGATTTAAATAGCCTCAAATCAAATATATCTGTATTCAGTATCAACCACATCCTGATATGAGTAGAGTGCAGCTCTTAACAAGGCGGCCGAGGAAAATAAAGGTGCGGTTCTGGATAACTAGCCATTTCAATTATTCTAAACGAGCAAACTGCAGCAACTATATCTGATATGAGAGCAGTAATATCTAATAAATAATAAGTATACAGCAAAAACTAGGCGTTTGGCTGTACATAGGGAGTGACTGCTTCTTAAGAATAAAAATGCATAAATAAATAATAATAATCATAATATTAATAATAATGACAAAAGAAAATAATAAACAAAGTGTAAAAAACGGTTCTCAAGTTTCGACAATAATAATAATAATAATAATAATAATAATAAATAAAAACAAAACAAAAAATAATTCTAGGTGAACCACACAGAGTAAATAATAAAAGAAAAGTTGGGAGACACATTGAAATTAAATTCTGAATGACAGTGCAGTGCAGTTTTTCCACCCGGGAGATATGATTTTATGTATAAGAAATAATGCACAGAATACATGTGGTGTGACGATAGAGCCTTAGCATCCTACCGAGGAGCAGCAGGAGGAAGGCCAGGGTGGGGGGCAGCAGCTCCATGGTCCTGGTCTCTGCAGCCTCTGGAGTGTGCAAAGTTTGACAGACAGAGCATCGGACAGAGCATACCCCACAAAACCCCTCCTCCTTATCCCCCAGTCGCCACTTAACCCCCAGTACCCCCTGAACCCCCAACCCCTAACTAAACCACCAGCCCCCCCTAAACCCCCAGTCCCCCTTGAACCCCCAGTCCCCACTAACTCCCCAGCCCCCCTTAACCCCCAGTCTCCACTCAACCCCCAGTCCCCCCTAAACCCCCAGTCCCCCTAAACTCCCAGTCCCCACTAAACCCCCAGTCCCCCCTAAACCCCAGCCCCCCCTAAACCCCCACTCCCCACTTAACCCCCACTCCCCACTAAACCCCATTCCCCCCTAAACCCCCAGTACCCACTAAACCCCCAGCCCCCCCTAAACCCCCTAATCCCAACTAAACCCCCAGCCCCCCCTAAACCCCCTAATCCCAACTAAACCACCAGGCCCCCCTAAACCCCCAGTCCCCCTTAACCCCCAGACCCTACTAAACCACCAGTCCCCCTTAACTCCCACTCCACACTAAACCCCCAGTCCCCACTAAACCTCCAATCCCCCTTAACCCCCGCTCCCCACTTAACCCCCAGTCCCACTGAACACTCATTCCCCACTGAATCCCCATTCCGCACCAAACCCCCAATCCCCCCTAAACCCCCAGTCCCCACTTAACCCCCAGTCCCCACTAACTCCCCAGTCCCACTTAACCCCCAGTCCCCACTAACTCCCCAAGACCCTCTTTACCCCCAGTCCCCCCTAAACCTCCAGTACCCACTAAACCCCCAGTTCCCCCTAAACCCCCAGTCCCCCTTGAACCCCCAGTCCCCACTAACCCCCCAGCCCCTCTTAACCCCCAGTCTCCACTCAACCCCCAGTCCCCCTAAACTCCCAGTCCCCACTAAACCCCCAGTCCCCCCTAAACCCCAGCCCCCCCTAAACCCCCACTCCCCACTTAACCCCCACTCCCCAGGTAGAGCTGGTCGTCCAGTAATCTAAAGGTTGCTGGTTCGATCCCAGGCTCCTCCTGCTAGCATGCTGTAGTGTCCTTGAGCAAGACACTTAACCCCTAATTGCTCCTGATGGCTGCGTCCGTCGGTGAACAATTGTAAGTCGCTTTGGATAAAAGCGTCTGCTAAATGTAATGTAATGTAAACCCCCTAATCCCAACTAAACCACCACTCCCCCTTAATTCCCACTCCACACTAAACCTCCAGTCCCCCTTAACCCCCGCTCCCCACTTAACCCCCAGTCCCACTGAATCCCCATTCCGCACTAAACACCCAGTCCTCACTAAACCTCAAATCCCCTTTAACCCCTGCCCCCCACTGAACCCCCACTCACCAATAAACCTCCACTCCCCACTGAACCCCCACTCACCAATAAACCTCCACTCCCCACTAAATCCCCAGCCCCCCCGGAACCCCCACTCCCCACTAAACCCACAGTCCCCCATTAACCCCCACTCCTAAATAAACCTCCCTCCCCACTAAACTCCCAGTCCCCGTTAAACCACCAGTCCCCCTAAACCCCCTATCCCAACTGAACCCCCACTCCCCACTAAACCCCACATCCCCACGAAACCTCCAGTCCCCCTTAACGCCCAATCGCCACTATACCCTCAGTCCCCACAAAACCTCCAATCCCCCTTAACCCCCGCTCCCCACTTAACCCCCAGTCACCCTGAACACCAATTCCCCAGTAAACCCCCACTTCCCCTAAACCCCCAGTCTCCCTTAACCCCCAGTCCACACTAAACCCCTAGTCCCCCTTTACCCCCACCCCCCTGAACCCCCAGTCTCCCTTAACCCCCAGTCCCCACTAAACCCCCTTCCCCACTGAACCCCCAGTTCCCAACTAAACCCCCACTCCCCCCTAAACCCCCACTCCCAACTAAACCCACAGTCCCCACTGAACCACCAGTGCCCACTAAACCCCTAGACCCCACTAAACACCTGGTCCCCATTAAGCCCCCAGTCCTCCTTAACCCCCAGTCCCCCATAAACCCCCACTCCTCAATAAACCCCCAGTCCCTTTAAACCCCCAGTCTCCCTTAACCCCCAGTCCCCACCAACCGCCAATCCCCCTTAACCCCCACTCCCCACTTAACCCCCAGTCACCCTGAACACCAATTCCCCAATAAACACCCACTCCCCCTAAACCCCCAGTCTCCCTTAACCCCCAGTCCACACTCAACCCCCAGTCCCCCTAAACCCCCAGTCCACACTAAACCCCCAGTCCACACTAACCCCCACCCCCCTGAACCCCTGCTCCCCCCTAAACCCCCAGTCCCCACTAAACCACCTGTCCCCACTGAACCCCCAGTTCCCAACTAAACCCCCACTCCTGACTAAACCCAGTCCCCACTGAACCACCAGTCCCCACTAAACCCCCAGTCCCCACTGAAACCCCAGTTCCCAACTAAACCCCCACTCCCGACTAAACCCAGTCCCCACTGAACCCCCAGTCCCCACTGAACCCCCAGTTCCCAACTAAATCCCCACTCCCGACTAAACCCACAGTCCCCACTGAACCCCCAGTCCCACTGAACCCCCAGTCCCCACGAAACCCCCACTCCCCCTAAACCCCCAGTCCACACTAAACCCCTAGTCCCCACTGAACCACCAGTCCCCACTAAACCCCCAGTCCACACTAAACCCCCTGCCTCCCTTAACACCTGGTCCCCACTAAACCCCCAGTCCTCCTTAACCCCCAGTCCCCCTAAACCCCGAGTCCCCCTCTCCCTTTAGCTTTTTTTCAGTTTGTCTGTTTGATTTTTCCTACTTCTCATTTTTTAAAAGTCCTTTTTTTTTCTGGGAAATGAAGGACCACCCATTTTGTACTGGCCCACCCAAAATACAATTTCAGCCGACGCCACTGACACACACACACACACACACACACACACACACACACACTTGAAAATAAAATAACAAAAAAAAGATCTGATGCGTAGAGGTGCAGCCTACCTCTAACCTTGGAGCTCTGGTGGGCCTGGCCTGGGTGGGTGGATGCTGGGTCCGGACTGCGCATGCGGAGCCACACTGCGACAACACGCCTCCCCCTCCTCCTCCTCCTCCTCCTCCTCCTCCTCCTCCTCCCCCTGCGGGTCTGTCCGTCCCACCGCTGCAGAAGGAAGCTCCTCCAGACCTCCAACCCGACTCCTCCTTTCCCCCCCCCCCCGCCGGACACCAACCAGATCAGTCTTATTCCGCCTCAGCCAACGTAGCCTCCCACTGGGTGTAGCGCGCCCCCCCGAGGCCACCAGCAGCACCTGCAGCGGGACCTCCACAGTATCGTAACGCATCCATGCAAAACGTCTTGCACAAGCTACAAGAAGAAAACAATATATAACAAGAAAATAATATATAGGAATATGCTCAATTTTTGTTTTGTCAGTTTAAAGTCGGAATATCCAATAGGTTCCGACGTTTTTAGAAGGTCACGTGATGTAGATCGCCAAGTGGGAGGGCGATTTTTTTTTTTTTAATCTCAATTGTTGTTTAAACCTTGAACTCCGTAAACTTTCCTTCCATTGAGACCATTCGTGTCAGAAAGGAGCGCAAAGGTGGAGGCCGAGGGGGCGGCGTCCTTTCCTAAATTCTTCTGGACAAATGGTTCTAACTGTTCATCTACTTCACAACTGCACAATTACATGAATACAATAACAATAATAATTGTTTATATTATATGAACATGATAATAATAATAATAATAATAATAATAATAATAATAATGTACGTACAAATGTTCATTCATTGATTCCGAGTTTCACAATGAAAAAGAAATATAACTAAGAAAAAAAAAATAATTATATATATATATATATATATATATATATATATATATATATCAGAAATATAACTTATATATATATGTGTGTGTGTGTGTGTGTGTGTGTGTGTGTGTGTGTGTGTGTGTGTGTATAGGAAATATAACTTAGAAATATATATGTTTTTTAAGATTAAAGATCGAGCAATTTATCTTGTGTATGTCAGCACCATGAGTGCCTCTAAAGCTTCCACCACCTGATAATGTTTTTCATAATATTGTGGCTGGGGTCGCTGCCCATGGGGACCAGCCGTCACCGGGGTAAGCAGCAGCAGCCCGGCTCAGCTCTCCAGCTGTCGCCAGTTTCAACGCCAGCGGTCCAGCCAGTGATCCGACGGGTCGTGCCCAGTGTTCCTGTCATCACCAGCAGTGCAGCCCGGGTTCGTGGTCCAGCCAGATTCAGCGCCAGGGATGTTGACAGCTGTCCAGTCACCAGCCCAGGCAGTCACACCACCCTCTGCTGAGACTTCTGGCAACATAGCAGCGATAGCCTTGATGCTGACCAAGGCAAACGACTTACCTCCTGGACCTGTTCACGGACATTTATCTCATTTTGCCAGGGATGAGGACTGTAAGCTAACACTTTTGGTGCAACATGGCATTGACATTGGAGAGAAAGACCCCATCCATCTCGGATTACACCCACTGGCATTCGCTAAGCGCCAGTCTGCAGACCAAAAGATTCTGTAAATGGCAGAGGCAGGGATCATTGAACCCAGTCTTTGGAGGTTGGAGGATTTGCATAGACTACCGTGGCCTAATTGCCTTCACTCAAAAGGACTCTCACCTGCTCTCTCGCATTGACAATGCCCTCAATGACGTCTCCAGTTCCAGTTGGTCCAGCTCCCTGGACCTGTGCAGCAAGCACTGGCAGGTTGAGCTGGCACCTGAGGTGAGACCAAAGACAGCCTTTACCATTGGCCAAGGGCTTTGGCATTTTTCGGGTGATGCCATTTGGACTGTGCAATGCCCCAGCCATGTTTGAGTGCTTGATGGAGAGAGTGTCCTCCATTCCCGCAGTCATTGTCCAGTCTATCTGGTTGACCTGTTGACACATGCACCAGACTCTGAAGGGGCGCTGCAAAACCTACAGGAGGTTCTTGTTGTCACCAGTTTTGTTGCCAGGCCGGCCTTCGCCTCAACTTAAAGAAGTGTAACCTGATATGGCGAGAGTCTTCCTGGGCCTGGCCTCTTACTGCCGCTGGTTCCTCAGAGGTTTGGCCACCATAGCCAGCCCTCTGCACTGCCTGACCAATAAGGGACAGCCATTCGAGTGGGACAATGTCTGTCCCACAGCCATTGAGCAACTTTAACCTGCTTTCACCAAGACCACTATCCTGGCCTACCCTGACCCCCAATGGGCATTCATCTTGCTAGCAATGTGGCCGGTGGTGCAGTGTTGTCGCAGGAAGGGGACACAAGATAGTGGCCTACGTCATCAGGGGCCTGAGCCATGCAGAGCGCAGCTACTGTGTCACAAGTCGTGAACTCCTGGCCGTGGTCCTGGGTTTCTGCCACTTCCGGTCCTACCTCTCAGACAGATGTTTCCTGTTGCACACAGACCAAGCTTCACTCACCTGGCTCATCAATTTCAAGGCCACGCTCGATAGAGGTCCTCCAGGAGCGATGCTCTCTCCTGGCGGCTGTGTGGGCAGGGGGAGTGCCGCTACGCCAAGAAGGGCGTGGAGAAATGTTTCCTGAGATGGCTGCGCAACAGTCTCAGCTACCTTCAGGACGTAGCTACAGACCAGCCCCCTCACATTGAATTCCAGCTATTGCAACAAGCACAGGACAGTGACCCAGTGCTGCGGCAGAAGAAGAAGTGGTTGGCGGGGGACCAGAGACCAACCTGAGGCACTGTGCCGGCTTTTGACCCGCAGACAAAGACTTACTATTCCCAGTGGGCCTCCATTTTGCTACGTCAAGGGTTGTCGTAATGATGATGACGGACACCAGCAAGGGGGAGAGATCTGCAGCTGTTGCTGGGTAACCAGCCCAGAGTTCTACAGGGATCCACAGGGATGTGAGAGCTGCACACCCCTGTGGATCTGATGTTTGGCCCACCACCAGAACCGGAGGTGAGTGGAGAACCAGGGGTGGAGTACCTGCAGCAGCTCTGTTACGGTCTCCAGGATGTTCATGGGCTAGCAAGGCAGGCGCAGACAGAGGCAAATCCTAGACCTGCTCCACCCCAGAGCCTTGGACCGTGGTGGCAACTGACGTCATTGGAACTTGATTCGAACATGTCCCAGTCTACGTCACTGTCTATTCCTGTTATTCTGCGTTTCTTTGAAGACTCTTTTATTCAGTGCCTTATGTGGAGATGTTCGATCTTCAAGGGGGGCGTTTGAGTGAGTCTCAGAATGGTTGAATAAAGAACTCCTTCGCAGAGCTTGTTAGGAGCATTGAACATCTGGACTTGACACTGAAGAATATATGATCAGCCTACTCCGATCATCAGTGCTATGATTTTTGAAGGCCGTGGGGGTGCTGCCAATGGCTATGATGATGGAAACTGATCCCCTGCTTTTGTCTCCTCTCCCAGGAGACGACGGCCCTGATACTGCGACCTTGGACAGGATGATTGACCAATGTCTGTGAGCACCTGTGGGACGGCGCCTCGGGTTCAAGTGTCCGTTATAAGAATGGTGCCTTCAGAGAAGATGTGGATGGGTGAAGATACAGTGCCCCGCTGCAGTGCCGGCCATTCCTTGACCATCCGTCCTGTCGCATCTTCGCCTTGCTATGAGGACATCTTATTCCCTGGACGCGCCATCTGGGTTTCCCTCACGGAGGTTCTTCTGATGCCCACATACAACGCCCAGAATATTGTGATTTATTTTGCTACATTTGCTTCGCTATATAGAGTCATTATTAAATTCCTACATACTCTTGTGCAATGTGCAATATACTGTGCAATATACTGTACCCGGAAACCTATCTGTTTTATCCTGTTATTGTAATGAACACTGACTGGAAAAAAAACAAAAACGACTGCCCAACTCGAAGGATCTCAATCGACTGACGGGTCTGATGATTCGACTCTTCCACTTTCAGGCGGCAGCCCTGGATGTGACACCAGGATCAATACCACCAAAAGGGCTATCAGAAACACCTCGTCACCAATAAAGAGGTGATGCTTCTGTCGCCATCTGCAATGAGCGTGCAGAACCACCGCAGAACCATGAAAAGCTCACCACCACCGTAGGTTACGCAGAACCATGTCTAGGCCTCTACTCTCTCTCCTCACCGCATTCTGTTTGTTTTATAGCGTCATTTGAACTTAATTTGTTCATTTGTAATTTCTTATGTAATTTATTTTTTTAATATAAAATATACTGGCTACTGAATTGGTTAACTTGTGAAATCAGGCAGACAGAATGTGCTTACAGAAAATCAAGGTTGAGAAACTTTTAAAATAATGGCTGTTCACATACATTAAAAAAACAAAAAAAACATTTGATGATGAATTGGATAAAAAAAACCCCCAAGATATTCAATGTTATTGACGTCATTAGATAAAATAAAAGAACAGTACTTTATTAATCCCCACAGGAGAGATTTGGTTTCAGTTTTATTTTTAGCTCAATGGGAAACAAAGTACAGAGTAATAGTATATACACTGGCCATTTATGTGCATTGTCTGCTTAAGTCCTTTCTCCCTGACATTGTGACACCATGATGCTGTGACATCACAAACTGGCTGTAACATTGTGACATCATAAATTAACCAGTTTATCCAGCACTACATTTGGGAAAGGCAGCATTGTGGCGTCTCTGTCCGTCTGCCTCCCAATTACGTTTGAGGAAGCAGAATCTGTACGTTTATTTGTTTACGCACAAATTGTACGTGTTACTCATTGACTTATCAACAAGTTATTTTCATTTGCATAGAGATTGATCGTTAATCTTCATACTTTTGTGCTGTTCCACAGTTTCACACCGCTTCAATTAAAACACCCGAAGTCAGCTCCTGTCCTGGGTACTTTTTGGGAGTGTTCAGCTCGCTGCATAGCTACGTACTCGTGGTGAGGTCAGAGGAAACGCACACACAGAATTGTTGTTCTTAAGGACATTCTGTGACTGACGGGTCACTTTGTTTTTACCTTTAAAGCACTACAACACCTAAATCTGCTCCATCGAGGCTGTATGCATGTATAAGTGCATGTATGTATGTATTGTACTAATGTATGTAGGGATGGTAATATTATTATTGTTTTATTAAAATATCAGCATTAACAGTAGTGTTTTTAAAAACACACAGAATGGTAGACTGATCTTTAGGACATTTTGACTAACAGACAGATCTGGCTGATTTAGTTTAACTAGTTTATAAACACCTCAATATGGGCTCTTTATGGGCTGTTTAAAATATTTCGTTTTTGTTTCCCATATATTTCCGAAGATGATTTATACAGTTATTGCTACTATTACTAGAACTAATTACTACAACTCCTACTACTACGTCTTATACTGCTGTCATACAGGTTGCTTTTTATTTACCTTGAATTGAAACAACTATTGACATATATTATGATATGCATTTATTGCAGTGGTTGGATAATTGAACAAATATGAGATGATGGAAATTAAAAAAAGAGTAGTTTTTTTAAAGTGGCTGCTTTAATGCCTGCTGACCACCAGGTGTCGCTGTATTCCACTGGCTGCTGTAAGACCACCATTATTATTATTAGTAATTATTATTATAAATAATAATAATAATAATAATAATAATAATAATAATAATAATATGTGGCAGTTTTCCTTGCCCAAGCCACCTGAGTGGCGTTTACAGGGCCCTCCAGCGCAGAGACACAGACGACGGGGTTGAGGACAAACCACTTTATTGTAGAGAGGAGGCGAGGTGGAACAAGCCCAGAAGCTGATGGACACAGGTCATGACGAGGGGTCCTCTCCTGAGCGTGTGTGGGGATGAGGGTTTTACCTGTTGCTCGTTAGACCAATCAGCAAGCAACAGGTGTGCAGCCACTCTGATCCTGGGCCCCAATTACCTAGACCCAGGACAGGTGTGGCTGCTCAAACCAAACCATCCCAAAACCAAATCATAATAATAATAATAATAATAATAAGAAGAAGAATTAAAGCTGCAAGCAGCGATGACCGGGTCCTCTCTGTGTCGGTGGGACCCGATAAATTGGCTCAGAGGAGTTTGCGAAAGTATGAAAATGAACAAAAAGTGACTAAAATGGCATCTTTAATCAAATATGGCTGACTTTCTTTTGGGGTGTCGTTCATGGCGCGACAGGAGGTGTAGGCGGCCATTTTGTCATGCCCATGCACAGGACCCATATAATATCGATGGGGGGGGGGACTCACATGTGTGCAAAGTTTTGTGAGTTTTCGAGTTTCTTAAGGCCCCCAAAAAGCCGACACAAAAAGGCTGAAGAACAGGAAAAATAAACAGAGCAATAACAATAGGTTCCTGGTCCTACAGGACCCTAATTAAAGCTGCAAGCAGCGATGACTGGGTCCTCAAAGTGCAAGTGTTAGCTAAGAGGAGGCCAGGAAAGCACGAAAAGTACGAAAAATATCACAAAAACACTGCCTTTTTCCGACAAAATTCACCAGAATGCACGAAACAGGCTGTGTTTGATGCTGAAAATCTCCCGGGGGAGCTTATTTGTTGCGTTTGAATATTGGTACCTACGTGGGTAGAAAACTGGAAAGGGTAAGCGTGCCTCCCCCCATCGATATTCAAGGACCTTGCTACTGGGGGGGTTTCCATTTTGGAGGGGTGGCAATGCGCCCACTCCCATTCCACTGAGCTCCGCCTTTCCCGAACAGATGATTGACGCCCAGCAGAGCCGGCAAGTGAGCATCCTGCAGTGCGCGCTCTACGCTTTGGCGCTGCTGTCCGGGTGTGGGACTTGTGTCCCGGAGACAGAAGACCACCAGCTTCCACGGAAGCACGCCGCGGCGCTGGACACGGCGAGAGCGGGTCAGATTCAAAACAGCCGCCGCTTGCCGCTCTACATTCTGCAACTTGAGTTGTTGCATAATTGTTGTTTGCATGCGACATTTATCGAGGGGCTGTGATTTTAGTCTGGCGGTGTTGTGGTGCTGGGTTTTAACAGCAACCTGCGGCCACCACCAATAAACCTTCCTTCCTGTTTTTTAATCGCGAAGTTTGTGGGCCTCCTATCTGGGTCACAACATGTCAGGCAAACTTTACTATGTATACTTGGTGCTAAATTCCATGACTCCATCCCGTAACAAAAGATGAGATAGAACTTCATGTATGAATGTCGGAATTGTTTTCAGACGCAAGAAAAAAAAATTGAAAACATCTGCATTGTCTATTTTTTTTCAGAATAATTCAAAAGTGTTGTCAACATTTCTTTAAATCTGTGAAAAGAATCCTTTCCTCTCAATTAATGGAAGAAATAAATGTATATTATTGTCCTGTATTCATCTCCCCCTCTCTAATTTTCCACCTCATTACACCCCAAGAAAACAAGACCAAGCCCAACCCGACGATGGATTCCCTCAACGACGGAGGAGACTTGGGGATGCAAAACGCGCCACGCGCTCCGTCTGTCGACACCTCCGCCCTTCGCCCTCGTCCTCCTGGAAACATGGCCTGCGCCGAAGGTTCTTGCGGAGCGTGCCGAGAGATCCTGAACGTGCTCGCGGCGTTGCGCGACGCCGGGGGAAGCGGCGGCGAGCCGGGGAGCGGCGTCCTGAGTCGGTTCGGGGTCTGCGTCGATTCCGAGGGTCCGTCGCGAGCCGCCCTGATGGAGCTCTCGCAGGCCGCCAAAAGCAGCGACCGGGCGCACGGACCGGGTGTCCTGCGGCCGAGGAAAGGTACCGCAGCTGCGCGGAGCGGCTCCGTGGGGTGAACGGGGTTTTTTTTCTTTGCGATGAGCGTCGCTTATTATTACGGCCCGGTTGGTTTGGTTTCAGAGCCGTTGCGGAGGCTGGGTGAGGGCGTCGTCTTGACCCTTGACCTCCCAAATTCTCTGCCGCTCAAGCTGAAGCCCACCCTGCTGCTGGTGCTGGGAAGCCCGCTCCCCCTGACGCCAAATGAGCTGGGCGTCACGTTCTCCAGCGAGTCGCTCCACCCAGACACACAGGTGAAGCTCCTAAACCTCCTTATGTCTGAAGTTTCTTGATGATTTTGATGTGTTGATGAAGAAGGAGTGACCGCTGACGCTGACTTGATTAAAATAATAGGTTTATTACAAAAGAACAGCATCCGACCAGACTTGCCATGGTTCGCCCGGGAGAGAACAAAGCCGGAAGTATTCTCTGCCGAATGAAACTCGGGAGTGTCTCTTTATTTTGTCCAGAGACAACGTTGCCCATCTGATCCCCCTACATAGGTCACAGGTCACCTTCCACCTCCCTTATCACCGGGACCCCTGGCAATGGGCTCTCTCTTGGGACCCCTGGCACCTTCTGTTAGTAATTATCTTATACAATGGGGGCTTTCTTGAGATGCCAACCATCCCAGACACCTCATGTCCTTCCATCGAATTGTTTTTATATAATGTATAGGCTATAATGTGTGTGTGTGTGTGCGCACGTGTGCGCGCGCATTTGATGGTCGCCACAACGTAGACTTCTTAATCTCAAAACGATTTGTTTTTGCTTTGAATACAAAGCAGTTCTAACTTCAGTTACATTTATCCGATTTAAGTCACTTTGCTTTTACATAAACAGTTTAAGTTGTATTTGTATTTTGTGTTTCCGTTTGATGTGTTTCAATTTAAATTGTCTTGGGACCCTTGAAAAGAAAGATTGTTCCGCCCATTAATTTCATCCCTTAATCCTTCATTTGTATCTTGTATTCATAAATATTCTACATATTCAGTATCTTGACCTGATATGTGGTGGGTGACACGCCTTCTTAGCTCTTGTTATCTCTCATGCTCTTGTCTTTTGCAGAATGTGTGTGTTTCAGGAGAAACCCGGTACATTGTACTCAACGGAAAAGCGCTGCAGTCAGAGGAGCGTCAGAGTCATAAATTAAGGCTCTTGATCGAGTCCAGGAATTCTGATGCAGGTAAAAACCGGCTGTTGTTGTTTTTTTTTTTTGTTTTGTTTTTTTCTGTCCTATTCTAATTATTTTAAGCGCCTCTCCTTTTTCAGTCCTACATCCTCTCTCCACAGGGCAAAAGCTACGGCAGATCTTGACCGATGAAGGATCTGGAAGTAAGATCGGCATAACTCCGCTTCTGCTTTTCTGGTCGGAGCCGAGAGCTGATACCAGGTAAACCTCAAAGGATATGCAAAAGGGTACAGTAGGCACTTCATACCGTATTATAGACTTTGTTATGTCAGGGCATGCTTATTTCAGTTTGTAGGCTTCCTGTCCCGGGGGGGCAGGTGTAAAGTTAGAGATCTCTTTGTAAGCTTACCTGAATCCAGCGGTGCAGCAACGTTCAGGCTCGGGTGAAGAATGGAGACGCGCCAACGGAATCAGGATCGGTGTGGTTCGACCTCACCATCAGTCCGCAAATAATTGTAGAATTAAAAAAAAAAAAATCTGCATTAAAGACGTCGCTACATTAGTTCCACTCCCAAAGAGGAATTAATACTAACTGTCCGCGACAAAACTGCAGACGAGGGAAATGTAATTATTTTAATTACAAAGACTGTTGTTCCCTAAAAAGCAAAGTATGCGGTAGATAGACTGTGGGCTGGGGCGCTCGATCCATTGTGCGTATCTTAAAATAAAACCAATTGTGTTCTTTATTGTATATGTTTATATTTTATTTGTTTTACTATATTTTCCTACATTTACATGAAACAATAAATCCCCGCAGCAATTCCCCAGTGCGGTGCCACATCTTGGAGACGGGCGACCAAAGTGGGAACTTACTTTTAGATGAGGCCTTGTAGATCCAATATGAGTCAAGATTCAACAATTAGATTGATTATTTCTTGCCTCAAATTTGTTCAGAAACAGATTTTAGTGTAATGATAAGGTAAAATCAGACTAAATACTATAATGGAACCCCGGGGTAAACCTCAAACGCCATTGGCTCTCAGAATTAGCAGTCCAGCTGCTCGTTTACATTCAAAGCTATGAACATGGAAAGGTTTAGAAGCATGTTTGAATAGCTTGGATACATAATCTGAGTGGTATTTTCAGCAATAAACCTGATGCGCCTCTCCGTACGCCCCTGTCTCCCGCTCCCACTGCAATCGCGTATGGGATTAGTTGGGTTTTAAACTGAATGCAACCAGCAATCTGAAAGGACGTAAAGGGAATAATTTGCTGTCTTTGCAAACACAGCTCCTCAATCTTCAGATTAACTCAAGGTGTTCCAATGGGAACCTCTCCGTGCTTCTCGGGGACCTTCTCCTTCCTCTGCGAGCTCCAGAGGTTCCTCAGCAACGGCCCACCCTGGACTCCCCCGGTAGAGTCCACCTCAGTTCGGCTCCAGGCCCTGGAGTCTCTGCCACCAATGGCGCTGGGTTTGTCTTCCAGCCAGACGCTGCTGCTTGGTCTCCTCAACTCCTCGGCCCCTACTCTCTTCTCCTTCCCCACGCAGGGCTCTGTGCTGCGGCTGCACAGTGGGGCCCTGGCCCTGGCGCCCGCCCTACTGGAGGTCCTGAAGTGGAGGCTGGAGGAGGCCACGGTGCAGATGGAGGAGGTGATGGAGGTGGCAGGGGATCACGGGGCCTTGGAGAGCCTGAGGAGGCTCAGGGGGCTCTGTGCCTTCCCCATAGAGGCGCCTGCACCAGGTGGGAAAATAAGTTGTTCTGCTGTTAAAAAAACCCCAAAAAAAACAAAAAGGAGAATTTGTAAAGTTACATCTAGTATTCCAATCATCTGTACTTCTATTCTAATTTATGTGACCCACCGCAGAAAAACCCACATTGTCGTGCATTTCTAAAATCGCTAGGAACAGCCAAATAAATTGAAAAAACCTTTCGAGAAGGAAAATTTGATATTTCCAGATTCATGTTTCTTTGTGGGTTTTTTTCCCTCTACTTATTTTCAAAGCCTAGTTTGATTTATAAATAGTCGAAAAATGTTATACCGTGGAGTAAAATATTCCTGTTAGATTACATGGGGAAACACGATTCACTTACCGAGACGCTGAACAGCACTGAACAACGCAGATCGATCGTTTCCTTTAAAGTGAGCGTCCAGGTGAAGATCATCACTCCATATTCCATGTGATGTGAAGTCACAATGTAAAACCGTTTTGATAAGAGTTCAACCTTTAAATATTACTACTTTTACACACACACATGGAGACATTATTGTGTCAGGGGCGTATACCAACAAAGAAGTCAAGCTGATGTCACTTCAGTAAACAACACGAGGATCCGGTTTCACTTGTCTGTGAAAACTTTGAAATTATGAAATCTCCGTGTTATGGATTACGACCAGTGCGATAGATCCAAGTCAGTGTAAGCAGCGCGTACTGGACGGCATTTTCCACGATGATAGTCAGTTCTCCGACAGCGCTGCTGAAACTGATGGTGGCGTTATCCCGAACTTAGAGAATATTTCAAACAGCGGATTTCAACCTGAATGTGACGACGAAATTGAATATTTTCAAGAACCACCGAAGTAAAGCGACAATACGCCCGTTTTTGTTATAACGGAAGAAATTGCTGACATGATGAAGTCCGTTGAGGTTGGTGATGCAGATTATGACCAAGTAGCAATGGACAAGACTCTCAAGTTTACCTGCAAATGCAGCCAGGGGCGAGAGGCAAATGAAAAGAGGCCCCAAACAGGCTCTCTGAGTGTAGCTGGGGTAGGGTGGGGTTAGCCCACATAACTCCCAAGAACTTTGACAATATTTGGTATACGCACATTTATACAGTACATTAAATGACACACCGAGGTGGATATACAGATTCATATTATTGATAGACTGTACATTTTCTTGCGTTGTCTGCACTTTTAAACTCCTAAATAATTCCACTTTTATAAAACATGTATATTATTACTGTTAAAAGCTTTTTTTAAAACAAAAGATGGTGTGTCTTGATGACGCTGTTCAACATTCCTTCAAAACACAAGAACAATGCAGAGATTGCCCCATTCAGCAGCGTGTCAAGTGGCCATGTGACAAGTAGCCATGTTGTTGGCACGACAACCATTTGCATTCTGGGAGCTGGCTGAATGAACCAAGTGTGGGGGAAAAACCTTGAAGGTGATTAGCTCAGAAACACAGTTTGCCACACCCTTGTCATTTACAAGTCATAGCTTTAAAAATATTTGCTTGATTTGCACAAGTGACACCTTGTTTGGAAGCTCTGATTCTTCACTTTCAAAACAAGTCAAAAGCCACCAAATGTACCTAAAATATGCGGTGGGTCACATATTTGAATGGAAATGTCAATAATATTTACATTTCTATTCAAATGTGGGAGCTTCTCTGAAAGTACCATATTATGGTACCATATTAAGTACCATATTATGGTACTTTCAGGGGATCTCCAGTACCGAGCCTTGCTCCTGCTGAAGGCCCTGCAGACACGAGCCCTGGTAGCCCCTGCCAACCGGGTCAAGAGGGGCCTGCAGGCCACCACCTGCGGGCTGCAGAGCCTCACCGTGTCCCTGGAGAGCTACTTTGTAGGCCCCAACATAGCTGCCATCAACAACTGCGGGGGACTGTGCAGCTTCCCGCTGCACAATGGGAACAACCATGGCATTCTGCTGGAAGCCCAGATCCAGCTGGGGCACACCCTGCAGCGCTCTCTGTGTTGCGTGCCCGTGGCTTACGGGGACCTGCAGGTGGTGCAGCTGAACGAGGAGGGCACCTTCCTATCCATCAAACCCAACATGGTGGCTAAGGAGTGTGGCTGCCGCTGAGGACATTTGTCTTCCATCTTTTTTTTCCTCGATGTTTCCTCAGAGAAATTGAAGACAATTTACCTTTGAATAACACATAATACATATGTTGTCACTGTGGTTGAGTACAATTTATCTGTTCTTACGCATATTTAGTTCAAAGACTTTTGCTTTTGCTCCATTATATTTCAAAGCAAATATCTCTTTAAATAAACTATATTTACCTTGCTACAGTCAGTCCAGTCTATTTTCATATTGTCATCCTTTTTTTACCTGGATTTATACCTATCCGCCATCAACATCAACACCCGTTAAACCTCTTTTGTCCACTAAAACATGTACTGTCATCGGCTGTAGCAATATAATAAAATAAAGACACTACACTACACTACTCACCTTTGGTGCAAAGACAGAGACAGAAAATTGCAGCTCATCCCAGTTCTCTTTCTCTGGAGAGCAAGAATGAAGCCAGAAATCTGGGTGTAATAATAGACGGCGATCTACATTTTAAGAGACATGTCAATCACATCACAAAATCAGCCTTCTACCATCTAAAAAACATTTAAAAGTGAAGAGGCTTCCCGTCAAAAGCAGAGCACCCTGGTGGATTTCTCTTGGAAGTTAAGGATTTTAAGTGTTAACTCTCATATTTTAACCAAGGTGTAGGAAAAACCTGGAAATATGACGACGGTCATGTTTTGGCTAGAATCACTATTAAGATCGGTGAAAGATGAATAAAATAGGATCTAGCGCTCTCTATTAAGACTGTAGCAACGTTAAAAATCGAGGGGGAAGATTCAAGATTCAAGATTTTTTATTTGTCACATACATATACATACTTCCATACATATATGCAGTGAAATGTAATGAAGAGAGCAAAATTAACAAGAATCTACGAGAGAAATCCCTAGTTCAATTAGACTGAAAAAGTAATCCATGCATTAATAAGAGTAGACTGGACTACTGTAATGGCGTATTCACTGGCCTCCCAAAATCAGCTGTGCAGCGGCTACAGTTAATCCAGAGTGTGATTGCAGGTGTTCTCACTGGGAAAAAAAGTTTGAACACATCACACCTGTTCTTAGATCTCTACATTGGCTCCTTGTTCTGAGATGTGTGTGTGTGCTGTATGCTGTGAAAGCTGTTTATTCTGCACTGACTGTTCTTATGATTGCGCAGACATATTTTCTTTGATTGTATTTCTTTATAAAGCGCATTGTGTTGCCCTGGTATGAAATGCTCTTTATAAATTGAGTGTGACTTGACTTGACACGTCGTCGTTTCACATACCATATTTGCATCTTTATTCTGTCATAATTACTAGTATTTCATAAGTTTGTGTCTTACATGTTTACTTTTTGCTCCGGAACCATCTTGAACGCACTGATCAAGGCCTGCAATCTTCTGATCCAAAGTCATATGTGCCCTGCCGACTCTGCACCTAATTATGGGTCTTAATGACTGCGAGGGTTGGCGTAAGTACATATGAGCGCCTCCAACTTCATCCAAGCGCTATTTAATGGTGGACACTAATAGCACATGCCGGGCCATTTGGTGCCTGTGGTTTTCGAGAATTGCGGTGTTCTGTTGTGCTGTGTGTTAGAATGTGTGTGCTAAGTGTTGTACGATCGATTGTTGTTTTGTGTGTAAACGAAATCAGAGTATTAAGGTTTGTTGTAGAATGTGTGTTTCCTTGTGTCCACTGCAACATTGTTGATGAAATTAATGTTTGAGTGCTGTTGGGATAAAGAGGACGGAAATATTGTTGTATCGTGAGGGAAATAGAACGACGGGGAAAAGTGGATGAGAAAAGGACTTAAGTGAGCGGCTCCAGGGTTGGAGTGTACTAAGAGAAGTTTCTGGAAGAGATTCCAACCGCATGTTCTTTGCTGATGACGTGTGAAGGTGTGTGTGACTAACCCCGCCCAGGATCAACAGCTTAGTCACCACACGGCAAGATTATAATCAAAACACTCCACTCCAAGCTACACACATTTAGCATAAGATAATAGCGCTGATTATTAACTATCCCCGCTTCCTGGGACCATTCCAAGTCCTGCTTGTCACCAACATCACCCTCATGGTCGAAGGCCTCGCCTCCTGGTTTCCCACTGCAAGAAGGTTCCTACTTCCCTTTAGGTACTCGTTGAGGAGACAACGTGAGTGTACGCCGAATGCTGCTCACGCTGCAACTGTGATGGAACCATGTCAACCACACCCCCACCCATGGCACCCTGCAGACTAAGAGCCACCTTAAGTTTTTTACAATTGCTGTATTAGTTGTTGTCCCCATAATTGTGTTTTCAGCACACAGTGTTACAGTGCACATAGTTAATTCACACTCACCTCAACCTTGGATTCCTGCTGCTGCTCTTGTTGTTTTCGGCCTCACCGCGATGCAGCCACAAGAGCAGGAACAACACCCTATTGTCCTTCACGCGTCACAGAGTTTGCCTCATCTTGAACACGTACGTATCTGACGTCAAACTTGACATATATTTCTCAGGGAGCTGCTCTCGAGCACATCTCTGATCCGACCCTTGAACAAGTTAAACCCAACGTCCGTCTGCCTCTTTATTGAAAACCACGACTGACAAACTGCAGATTAAAGCGACCCTTTAATTTCTGTAACACTACTATATGCACACACTTTCCTTTATTTATCCTGTTTTACTACGATATGCACACACCTTTTCCTTTAGCTGTCCTGTTTTACTACGATATGCACACACCTTTTCCTTTATTTGTCATAGCCGTGTACAACTCATACTTACCTGTCAGGGGAGACTTCATGATCATGAAGGTAGTTCACCCAGGGCGAGGCTCAGCCATTGCACTCCGGTTGTGATGACCCCTGCGAATTCCCCAAATGTGGGAATATCGACTGCATCATTTCTGGTAGTGGGGGACTGCGGTCGCGCTCTCCCCTGACAACCTGTACAAGAAAACAATGATCTTATATTGCTTAGTGCTCCATTGAGGTGCTGCCGGTTGTGACCACAGGGAGGAGCTGCTGCTACATACTGCCATGCCTCTGTTTTGTGCTGTAGCTTGGTGCTGCTCTGCATGTATATCGTGCAACTTCATCTGTCAATATGAATACCTTCTATAAATACAATAAAGTGTAGTTGCATTCAATTCTGGCAGATGTACTTGTAGCAGCCTGATCATTTGGGGACAGAGTTCATGCCGTACGGGCAATGTTATTCGTCCTGCATTAATGGATGCAATGGGCTATAGACTGATTGTTTTAACCAATTGCGACCACTGATAAACAAAATAAATGCACATCACACTTTGCCATACGGGCACATTATCAGCCACCTCCGAATCAGACCTGAGTGCTGGGATTTCAATGCGACTTGAGTGCGTTCACACCTGGATTTAGAGCCGAACACGTGTGATCGGATCAGCCAGGAAACATTTTGATGCCAGGTGTAAACAGGGCCGATATGTTGCCTATCTCTACAAAAAATGGATGTTTCATATTTAAGTCTTTGGTTTTGCCTTTGTTGGAGAATGATTTCATAAGGCAGCATCACCATATTGCATTGCATGATGGGAAAACAAAAAGGAAAGGTGACATCCAAAATCGAATGTATGGAATCTGTAAAATGTCTATTCTTAATATACAGTATATATGGGGGGGGGGGGGGGTGTATTTGCAATACTGTTGTTGTTGTTGTTGTTGTTGTTGTTGTTGTTGTTGTTGTTGTTGAAAAGTGAGTCCTGGCTGACATGCATTTGGCATTGGAGTGACTCCCCCACGCTTGCCATGTACCTGGACCCCACCCGCAGGACGGGTGGGGTGCAAGCTATATGGGTGGGGATGTGGCGAATAGTTGCGACCTTGCCCATCGCGCTCCTGCCCTGGCATGCTTCAAGTCTGTCCTGCAATTTTTATACCACTCATATTAGCTTAGGACACATACACTCGCACATAAATCTTACTCGGAACAACGCTCCACCAGTCCAGGGTCTGTGGGGCAGAAGGGGTGCAAGTGATCCGGGTTTGACTTGCTTGGAGGACTCGCACCACCACATCCCGCAATTTTCACTGCAATTGCCAACAGCACACATTGAGCGCTGGGTTTTCCATGCATGAACCTGCAGAGGGGGAGGACAAGCAGCCTTCAGGCTTTTCCCCAGGGCCCCCTGGGGCCAGGAGAGCCCCGTCACGCCCCAGGCAGCTTCCCCGGCATCTCTGGGTCTTTGTCATGGACTCTTTGGCGGCTGGGGGCAGTTGACTCTCCAGGGAGACCCAGCATGCAGTGCAGTGTTGAGTTGACTCATTAATAACACACCATAACTGACTAGTTAGTTATGCAGCAAATGATTCAGGTTGTTGATGGTTTTGGTTCAGGTGTTAAGTGTTTATCGTTGCTCTGTGATCGTTGGGATGTTTTACCGGGATTAGAGGCGTCAGGTTAATGACCCTTCCCCCCTGTTGTGAGGATGTGTTAATGAGTTTGATTTCGATGTGCACTGCCTAGTTGGATAAATACGGAATGTGGCAGTTACCACACGCCACACAAGTGACGTTTTCAGGGCCCTCCGGCACAAAGACACAGACGACGATGGGTTGTAGACATCAGATTATTGGCGAGGTGGCATTAGCCAGGAGCAGATGGAACATGTCATGACAGGGCTCCTCTCCTGAGTGAGTGTGTGGATGGGGTTTTAACCTGCTGCTCATTAGCCCAACCAATGAGCAGCTGGTATGCAGCCACCCTGACCCAATCACCTAGATCCAGGTCAGGTGTGGCCGCTCAAACCATCCCACACACCACACCACACGGAGTATGCCTTTAAAACCTCAGAGCCTTGTCTTCATCTTTTAGAGAATTACCCGCGGTATATAAAACAGCCTAACTAAAATAGAAAAGAATCGGAACAAAACATTCCACAACTGATACATGATGATAATGTATAAAAAAATATATAATGATGGTGATGATATTTATTTCTAAATCATCTCATATCGACATATTTTACCAGACGCTGCATTCCTGAGTAGCTCGATGCTTTAACAGTCAGATGCACATTATGGTCGAGCCCCCTCCCCCCCTCTCCTTCTCTCTCTACGTCTCCATCTCTCTCTCTCTCTCTCGCTCTCTCTCGCTCTCTCTCACCCCCCCTTTCTCTCTCCCCTTCTCTCGCTCATTTCTTCTCTTAAATCCGTCCTTAAAGCACCCCAGCGCTGAGCCACTCACTCTGCATCAACACAGGTGAGAACATTCAATAAAACAGGAGCATTATAATGCTTTAAATAAATCATTCTATTTTTAACGTATTAAACTGCTATCCAGGCTGGGTTACTGTAAAACTTTTTCGGAATGATGTGCTTATATAATATCAAATAATTACTGTAAAACATAACAAAGCATAATTTGATTTAAATTCAGGTTAAATGCATGAACAACAATCTACTCTTGTGTTTTTTCTTCTTTCTGTTTTTACAAAAATAATATTTCCATATTTGCTTTTGACAACAACAATGTGTTATGTGCATTTGGGATGCTTTAGTCTTTGCTGTGCAACGTTGTGATGCATTAACTTTGCACCACTGCCCTCTGTGGGTGCTGCTCTTCTGGAGCGCTTTATATATGCCGTATATATACCATTATTATATTTGCCTGAAACATTGATTATCTGACTATTTCGCTCAAATTGCATGATTAGTCTACATCTTGTTTAATTCTGTTATTTTCCTTCACATTGGCAGAGAGAATGTTCCTTCTGGCCACGCTTTTCATTTTTGGTGAGAAAACCCTCCTCCAATAAAGAAAAAAGGACACTAAACTTGCATGCCAAATTTCAGCTGTTTCCAGCTAAATGCACAGAATAAATCATGAATTGGATTGAGTGTTCTTACTTTACAGTTTCTGGACGCTTGCTGCTGTATAACATGGTTCTGTTGTCCCATGCACAGGCTTGGCGTCAGCCCAGAAGGTGACCAAGTTGACCTTCTGTTCGATAGATGAGCACCACCTCAGGCTGGATTGCAAATATGAACCGGCTGCTGAGTCGCCAGCGGTGGTGTGCAGATACACCCAAGGTGGGCAGGTCCTGGACAGCACGGACCCAGAGGAGGAGCAGCCCGCCGTGTACAAGGCCCGGGCCAGGGCCCGCATTTTTGAAGGCAACAACTGTCGCCTCCGCTTCAATAACCTCCCAGAGGGCAGGTCAAATTTCACCTGCAACATTAAGCAGACGGACACAGCATCCAAGACCTGTGTCGTTGAAAAAAGTAAGCGCCCAACGTTCATTACAGATTTCCACCAACAAGCAGACGAAACCCCTGACGATGTGGCTCTTCATATCTTAGAATGACTGAGCATAAGAGATGAGCAGCGATGCTGGTGTCATGGCTTCTTTCTTTTGCCTCTGCAGTGCTGCTCCTGCCCTGCTCCGCTCTGAGCGTCCTGTTACAGAGCTGCAGTGGACCGCTCCTGACCTTGGTGATGCTTTCCACGCTGCTGCAAACTGGCTGGCTGTGAATCCCAAATGAAAAGAAGCTGCGCCCGTAACCATTAAATATCCACATTGCCTGTCTGCACCAACTGCTATGACTTCAGTGTATGATGTAGGGAAATATAAGAACCTATAGAATGTGTCACAGAGCTGCATGGCCTGCATTGTGCGCAGTAAAACTATGCACACACACTAACAGTGGACACAGGCTCAACTGCAACTCCTGCATTTGTACAATCTGTGATGAGCAGGTTTTCGACAGAACCACGGCTTCAATGCATTGGCCTTGTCTCGGATAAGGTAATGAAGCCTCAGAAGCCTGATTTATGAATAATATTTCTCATGTAATCTTCTTCTCTTTTCAGTAATACTGTATATGCCGGTTAAAAAAATTCTTCTTTTTTTCTTTGGTCTATAAGATGCTCCTCTGTGGTCCGGGACAAAATACAGATAATAAAAAAATGCTTGATGAAATCATAAAGTATTCCCTTTATCGCACCTGTCAATACTTCCTTCTTTACAATTGAACCGTGGGGAAACTGCTTATAATTTTGGGGTTGAGCCGTTGTTCTTTTTCTTATCTCGTTATCTCACTTCCTGCGATACAGTTATATCTCGTATCCGTCATGTTTCTGCCACACTGCAAACGGTCCAAACGGATGAGATCCATCCGTGGATGAATGGGTCAGGCGGAGGGGAGATTTCGTCTTCTGGAGCGGATTCGTTCCACAAAGTGTCAACGGGAATGAGCGTGCGTAGTAAAATAAGAGCTCTGCGTGGCAAACAAATATTATGTTATTCGGGACCCGTATTCGAATGCACGCCAGTGTCAAAGTCTGTTTGTGTCCCATGTGAAGAAGTGGACCCAAGGTTTAAATAGGAAAGAAAACCCATCTTCTTATATTTTGGAAGATAAATGAACGAGTAATGCAATCATATCATCACACAGAATGGAACAGAAAGAAGAATACAGCAACGTCATATTGGCTTATGTTATTGACATGGTTTCTGGACATGAAAATGGAATACTGGCTTTTTTGTTGAGGAAATAATGGAAATTATTTTGATTGTTTTGATATAGACATTTTCCCGTAACGCGTTCAAGGAGGATGTATGGGCTGGCGTCAGGCCGAGGGCCCGGACACCAAGACTCCTGTGAAAGGTGAAATGATGAGGCAGACGCAAAGTCCCGTGGGAGCAGAAAAGAACACCATGGCACTACATCCTGGATCGGTGAAGGACGTCTCCGCTGCAGATCCTCACTGTGCTGCCGTGCAGTGCAGTTCTCCCGAGGCTTTAAAAAATACATGTCGGAACTCCTTTTTTAAATTGGGGACATAGGAATATATGAATATAGAAATGTTAAAGGTGACAAAGCCTGCATTTTATCAGCTCTTTCAAGGTGGAATTGTTTCTTTTTGCATGTCTGTAAATCATCTGCACCAATGTAAGAGACTAGAAACGGGACGCCGCGTTGCTTCCTACTGGCAACCTGCTGCAGCTCTGGATGTGCTGTGGCAATTGCAGAAAGATGTTTTAGATAAAATGTGATATTACCAAATATGATCAAATACATGAAGACGCATGTGACTATAATGCAAGTTATCTGTTTTTGAAAAGGAGCTTCTTTCTTTTAAGGCTGAAATGTTTGCCCCATTGACTGGTACTGTATAAACTGTATGTACTGTATTGTACTGTATGTACTGTATTGTACTGCATGTACTGTATATACAGGACGTATATAATGTATGTACAATATGCACTGTATGTACTATACTGTACTGTATGCACTGTATATAATGTATTGTACTGTATACCTGTATACTGTATGTACAAATGTACTGTACATATTGTATTGTACTGTATGTACTGTATATAATGTTGTGTACTGTATGTACTGCATTGTACGTATGTAATGTATGTACTGTATGTACAGTATATGCGTTATGTACTATATGTACTGTAGGTACTGTATGTAGTTTATGTATGTAGTGGAATGCACCTTTAAAGCTATAAGTTGTTATAGACAGAAAGTATTATTTGATGGAATAAACCTTTAAAATTATAAGTAGTTATAGACAGAATATAGTATTTGGTGGGGAATACATCTATAAAAGTATAAGTAGTTATAGACAGAACATAGTATTTGGTGGAATAAACCTTTAAAAGTACAAGTAGTTATAGACAGAAAGTAGTATTTGGGTGGAATAATGCTTTAAGAATATAAGTTCTAGTACATAAAGTAGTATTTGGTGTACTGTACTGAATCTTGGTGGTCTTGGGGCACTGTTGTAACAAACTAGGGTCCTAGGTCCTCATGGTCCTCGGACTGCGGTCTTTGCTCGGAAGTGGAATTAGTTATTTTTAATTCAATTAGAGAATTGTACAACTGTGTAGAAAACTGAGTATTGTGTCATTAGAACACAGTATAATGTCAGAAAACAGGGGATAGTATAGAAACAGAACAATAACAGAATAGGTCACATCACACGAGACAACAATAAAACATAGATATTAAGTGTTTTACAGTTTTTTTATTCTTACAATTAGAAAGTGGTTTCACATATCGCTCAAGGTAAACAACAGAATAAGTTTAACTTAAATTTATGAATGAAACATTTTGCCAACATCATGATCAAATTTATTATGAAAACATGTTTGCATTGTTTTCTTGGAGCTTTGGAGAAAGCAAACATCTCATTTTTCAGATGATAATGGAAAAATCTTAAAGAGATTATGATCAATGACCAATCAGCAAAGGTTTTACAGGAATCTGTTGGTGTGAGAACGACGCCCAAACATGTGTTTGTGGATATCCATCTGTCTATTTATTAAAATGCTAAAAGGAGGCAGTTGACACCTTTCCCATTGCCAGGAGAAATGCTGTGTTTTGTGGTGCGTCACGAACACGCCGGAAAAGGGCCGAGTCATGGTTCTAGTGTGATTGGAAATAAAACAGCAGAGGCGACAGCAACTTAAACAAACAACGACATCAAACTGTTAAACTTGGGAGAAAAAAATATATTTTGAGCTGTTCGTAGAATCGGATCATCCGTGAACGACCCAACCTGATAGCAGAGGCAGCACGGAGCACCGGCAGCACGGGTACTCGGATATTCTGTGCCGTGCGGATACTCCATGCTGCCGGTGCTCCCTGCTGGTGCGCGCATGGTCCCCCATGTGGAAAAAAAAGTCAATAACTACTGATTTTGCATTCTAAATGGGATATGAAATGATGGAATATTATTGTCTGCTGTGGAATCCTTCAGGTTTCTGCGATCCACAATCTCCCAGGACCTAAAGCGGACACCCAACATCGACACAGTCATCAAAAGGTTCCCAGCAGAGGATGTACTTCCTGCGCCAGCTCAGGAAGTTCAACCTGCCTCAGGAGCCGCCGATCCAGTTCTACTCCGCAATCATCCAGTCTCTCCTCTGCACCTCCATCACTCTCTGGTTTGGTTGGGCCACCGATCGGGAGGGGAGCCGACTACAATGGACTGTCGGCGCTGCACAGAAAATCATTGGCGCCGACCTGACCTCCGTTCAGGGCTCGTACGTGTCCAGAGTCAGGAAACATCACGGCAGACCCATCACACCCTGGGTACAACCTCGTTCCAACTCCTCCCCCCTGGTAGGCGCTACAGAACACAGTACAAAACAAGCAGACACAAGAACAGCTTCTTCCAACAGGCTCTGATGAACACTTACACCAGGCACACAGTGTCAGGGACGATCCCTGTGCAATAGACCTGTAACACTGAATACTCACTGTACATACAAATTATAGATTTGGGAGGCTGAACAGTTTTTAACATACTGTCATTGTCAATAAAAACCTAAACACGGTGTATATACTTTACATTGTAGATATACATATTATAACAAATCCACCGACCTCATGTATATGAAGTTACCTGTTAATTATTCCATATTTATTCCAGTGTCTTTGCACTCTGCACCATTGCACATAATGTAAATGTAAAAATGTAAAAGAAAAAACAGAGTGAAATTCCTTGTATGTATGTGTGAATACTGGTCGAATAAAGCTGATTCAGATTCTGACTCTGATTCTATACGTGGATATTTGTGTCTATTTATGCGCCGACGTCTGGAACTTCCAACGTGCGTCGCATTGCGCAGGTAACGGTTGCCAACATTTGCTTCAACAAGCATTCAATTCCCTGAAAAGCACGTGTTGGGATGGCGTCCAAAAACTACAGCGGGTTCCTCAGAGGGGCGGAGGAGGAGGGTGCTCAGAAATGATCTGTGGAAGCGTCTGCAAGTCATCGCCCCCCCCCCCCCCCCCGACCAGCACAAACGTCATGGTCACAACACCATCGTCTGACCAGCGATGGACATATGGAACCAGGTCCCCGGGCGGGTCGACGAATGCTGCCCACTGCTCCTGGCTGCCCACCCCCCGGAGGAAGGACAAGCCAGGATGGGTCAAATGCAGAGGCCACATTTCGACGGCCACCATCCAAAGAAGAAAGAAGAAGAAGAAACAGTCTTTATTCGTCACGCAACACACCACACTACAACACATGCTTGCACACACACACACATGCACATGCTTTGATGGTGGCCGGTGAAATGGATCCTCTGCTTTTGACCCATCCTGGCTTGTCCTTCCTCCGGGGGCACAGCCAGGAGCAGTGGGCAGCATACGTGGACGCGCCCGGGGACCTGGTGACGAGTGTCCATCGCTGGTCAGACGATGATGTTGTGCATGTTTTTGAGGGGGGTCCTTACTGACGTGAGGTGGAGGAAACCCCATGTGAGCACGGGGAGAACATGCAAACTCCACACAGAAAGGCTCCTATTTGGGAGATAACCCGCCCAGAGCACGGTGCAAAGCATGTGCATGTGCGCGCGTGTGTGTGTGCGTGCGTGTGTGTGTGTGCGTGCGTGTGTGTGTGTACGCATAGTGCGGCGTGTCGTGTGACAAATAAAGATTCTTCTCCTTCTTCTTCTTCTCCTCTTTCTTCTCAAAGAAAAGGTGTTTCCTCCCGCCCGGGGAAGGGGGGAATTCCGAGCTTCGCGTCCGACCGAAACGCATCGGTTGTTTGGGCGAAGGGGGAGGAAGCGGTGCAACCGGTCGACCCGGGCGACGTGACGTCAGCCAGGTGGATCTGATCACCGGACGCAGCGGGTGCGACAGGTTGTTGTTCCCCGGGAAACCTCTTCTCCCCTCCGTCTCCTACCGCCCGGGACCCGTCGCTTTACAGAGGAAAGAAGAGGCAACGCGGACAAAGTTGTTTTCCCCGTCCGTTTGTTGGGTTCCGTGCACCGCGGCGAGGCGTCGGGCAGGGTTCAGCGTCGGGCGGGGTTTCAGCCGGTGTCGGTGTAGGTGGAGGTGGAGGCCGCCATGGGTGTAGGGCTCCGGGTGTTGGTGCTGCTGCTTACCTGCGCTACAGGTGAGTCACAATAACAAGGCTACGCACATTTGGGACTCCATCCAGGTGTCGTGATTTATTTCTATACAAACATCCATTTTTAAAACACACAAATATGTGTATATATATATATTTTTTTTTTTTTTTTTTTTTTCAATATTTGATATTATTTCAAATATTATATATACAATTATATATACAGTGCTGGGAAAACGCGGATCCCCGTTTCCCAAAACCTCGAGGCCACGTCTTCAAATGTCTCGTTTTGTCCGCGACCCAAAGAAATTCCGTTTACCGCCACGCACGACCAGAGAAACCAGAAAAGACTCCTCTCGACGCGCTGGAATCGGAATTTGGAAATGTCCTTCCTAAAAAAACGACTCAAAAAGACCAATCGACCATCAAAATAGTTGGCGATCAATCAATTAATTGACTAATTGTTGAAGCTAATACCCAATATGATTTAATAATATAACCTGTAGTAATAGTGCAAAAATGATGGGAATCATTTGTGCAGCCAAAAATCCACACGTTGAGCTCATGTCTATTTTGAACGTTTGGCCTTTAACAGGGCACTGAGCACCTTGAGCCGCTTTGACACCATGAAGTGGTGAATGTTTGATGGGATTGTCTTGTTTTTTTTAGTTGTTTTTTTGGAGAGTTTATTCTTTACTTGTTTATCGGTGGACACAAAGAAGCCTCTGTAGGCAAATTAACTCGTCTCTCTTCCCGGGAAGGGTTATGTTTGCTTTATCCACGGAAGCCTTTATGTGCCAGGGCAGGGTATATACATAAACAAAAACAAACATTGCTTTGCAGTCATTGGATCAGTTAAAAAATGCTTTCATTTGTTAAGTGTGTGTGTGTGTGTGTGTGTGTGTGTGTGTGATTGTGTACTTTTTTTTTTTTTTTTTAATTATTTGTAGGTTTTCCCAACTTAAAATACTTAGGTTAATGTGTCAGTTTAGAACCGTTCTCTACAAAGTAAAGACCGAGACAGACTAAAGAGGAGGGCGTGGCAATAAAACGTTTTATCGCTGGCTGCTTTTCAAGTGGGAATTCATTCCGATCAGGTCTCCAACCTTTACACAGCCATAAATTCTTAATTCCTACAAATCAAGGACAGTTTCCGCACCATGAGGATTTTGGAATCAAGTTTTGGATGAATAAAAACAACCACAACAAAACGATCTAACCCTACATAAATCAACAATCTCAAACCAGCTGAAATCCTCGCAAACTGGTGAAAGGTTCATAGTTGGTGCTCAACACAGCAGCAGTTGAACCTGCCGCCATTTGGCTTTTCTACAGAAGAAACAGCAATTTTTTAACCTATCAAGTTATTATGGGATTGATAGCGGTCCAATGTGAATTCAAAAGTACTACACCAGCATCCAAGACTCCACATTTAAAACACTTTACTTTTAATTTCGCTTACATTAGATTCAAAGAATCTAAAGATGTATTTGTCCCTTAACATACGACATGCAAAGACTGTGCAGGGCAGAGAACAAAGAGGTGAAAAATCGAAAAATAAAACAAGATAAGTTTTAAAAAATAAATGTGTATATACAGCATCAAAAATAATTAGAAATACAGGATCTGCAAAAACTATGTATAAATGTGTATATAATTATGTACATTGTGTAATGTTTGCAAACTGAGAATAATAATAATGATGATAATAATAACGATGATGATGACGATGCCAAATGCCAAATAAACGCCACTGTTTCTCACACAGTGTTGATCAACACCATTTCGTATTTAATGCGCGATGTGATTTTTCACATTGGACGTAGAACAGAGGAATTCTACTTTTCCTTTCTCTGTCCTGTGGGCCCGCACTGATAGTGTCTGTTAATATTTAACCTCGGAACCCTTTTTTTTTTTTTATATATCTCCTCGCCCCTGAAACTGGCTCAGCAGTCGTGCACACAAGGAATTCTCACTCCTCTGTTCTCGTTTTACGCACACTCGTTCATCTGGGTTTGTTTGTTGTCCTTTCAAACCAAATGAAATCTGAGATCTTGGGCTTAAAATAAAAAAAACTTAATGTGTCAGAAAACAAAGTATTCTGGATTCACAGCAAACCCTAAAATGTAAAGTCAAGGTTCAAGGGGATTTATCGGAGCGCTTAAAATATAACTTTACATGACATTGTATAGAGCAGGGGTCTCAAACTCACATGACCCAGGGGCCACTGGCCAGGTTGTCTTCTAAGGGACCGTGTTGAACTCCAAGGGAAAACCGGCCTTTTTGTTTGTTTTGTTTTGTTTGTTTTGTTTCTCCCACACATTGGGACCGTGTGAGGGTACAGTGGCACAGTGCATTGCACTGCTGCCTCACAGCAAGAAGGTCCTTATCTCCTGACCAGGGGCCTTACTGTCTGGTGTTTACATTTTCTCCCCGTGTTCACATGGGGTTTCCTCCATCTAACATCAGTAAGGACCCCCACCAAAACACGGGGTTTCCTCCATGTAACATCAGTAAGGACCCCCACCAAAAACACAGGGTTTCCTCCTTGTAACATCAGTTAGGACCCCCACAAAAAACACGCAGAACATTGTCTGTGACCAAAGAATAGGATCAGAATGAGTTTATTCCTGCTGCAGGCACATTCACATATACAAGGAATTGGACATGGTGAGGATTGGTGCGTTTCTCTGCAGGAAATTGGCAGAAAGAAAACAATCTTGCAAAATGAAAGTAAAACAGGTTTTTATAATGACACAATGTTAGACTCTGTGGGGGAGTTTAACAGGTGGACTGACTGCTTTAATTGGCAAAAGCATCACATCCTCTGTGGTAGGTGACCGACCGTCACGTACAGGGGGTATGTACCGCCGTCAGACGCGTGTTGTGTTCCTTCCCGGTGGGCGGAGTCCTTACATCCGTGATCACCAGTTTCAGTCAGGAGTCATTTTCCAGTTTCACCGGAAGAGTTTCTCAACCAACACGGGCTGAGTAGCCACGCCCTCAAGGCTTTTAGCTCTTTTCTGTTTGGCTGTAGTGGTCGAGCTGATGAAGGACAGGTGTGTGTGTGTGTGTGTGTGTGTGTGTGTGTGTGTGTGTGTGTGTAAACTGAACATATCGAATTTGGTTTTCCTTATCTCCCCTCCCAGGTGTTGGCGCTTTCACCGTCACAACCAGTAATGCAAATGTGGAGGTCAAAGAAAATGCCGGTGAGTGCAGAGCGATATAAATGAATTTTCAATTAGACATTATCCTGTTTGTCATTTCCTTCATTAAATCTGATGTCGCATCTCATTTTATTTCTGTGATTTGACTCAAAAATTGAAAACTGTATAAGGAAATGAACAGTGAGAGTAAAAAATAAAAAAGGAAATGAACAGTGAGTGGGCGTGGCATTGTGGATACAGTAGAATAAGGCTTTTCATTCACTTAAAATGTTGAACTTTCTGTTGGTAAATTTCTTTCTGTTGGCAAATTGAACTGACTTGGCTCACAACACAGTCATGCTGCAGTGGTCCAGCTGAGAAGCAGATGGATAGATAGATGGGTGGATGTGTAGATGGATGGATGGGATGATGGGTGGGTGGGTGGATGGATGGCTAGATAATGGATGGATGGATATAAGGATAAATAGATGGCATGATAGATGGATGGTTGGATAGATTATGGATGGATGGTAGATAGGTGGATGGATTGGATGGATGGTAGATAGGTGGATGGATGGAATGATGTATGTGGATAGGTGGATAGATGGAATGATGGATGGGTAGAAAGGTGGTGGACGGATAGATGGAGCTGTTATTAGTCACGGTTGTATGTGGATGTTGCGAACTCCCTCTACCAACATTTTATGATGTTTATATGTTGATAATAGGTTAATATTTTGATAATATATGAATATCTTGGTTGTGTTTTGTTTTTGCCGTAGTTATAAACCTGCTGAGGTATTTCCCAGCTATGCTGTTGTAGGGTAAGGAGGTCAGTGAGGCCAAGTATGGATTTGACCCAAAGATACGATGCTTTTTAAGTGATGTTGAGATTCTCAGGTCCACTCCGGCTTGAATGAAGGATTATTCTGCTGGTCTCCAGCTTTCCTGTTTCCCCTGAAATCTTCCTTTATAAGGCTCTGTGTTTGCACTCCGGCTTGCCACGATCTCTGCAGCCCAGTTTGAAGCCCCCCAAAAACACTTGACCCGGCCTCACTCGGTTTTGACCACAACACTCTTCCATAAAATCAGACTTTCCACGTTCAGGTCCAATCTGTTTACGTAACGTGGACTCGAGCGCCGTTATGACACATGCATGTCGGGGAAACGCTCTTTCTGTTGAGGGGTTTTGGTGTTCTCGCGGGTTCACGGTGAAGCGTTGTGATTGCAGGGGCGGACCTGACGTGCTCCCACTCCGCCGACTTTGGAGCCAACGCCAGAGTTGAGTGGAAGTTCAACGACATGAAGGGCTCCCAGACCTACGTCATTTTAGACAGGAAGCCCACGTGTAAGTTGACCGCCAGCGTCGGTCTGGCTTGAAAACCCGACTCAGCTTTCCGTGTGGGTGCACAGTTCTCGTCCTGTAAGTGTGCGTCTCTGTTCCTCAGCACATTACGCCGGCAGAGTAACGATGTTCGACGGCAACGTGCGCTTCAACAAGGTCACCCGAAAGGACAACGGGGAATACACATGTGATGTGTCTGGCAGTAGCATGTATGGAGATGTCACCATCAAGCTGACGGCTCTGGGTGAGGCTTCGTGTGTGTGTTTATGTGTGTGTGTGTGTGTGTGTGTGTGTGTGTGTGTGTGCGTGTGCGTGCGTGCGTGCGTGCGTGCGTGCGTGTAAAGGCATTATTTAAATGTGTGTATCCCAAAATAGTCTGACCACAGATTCTTGTTTTGTTCTGTGGTCAGTGCCTCCTTCTCCGCCGGTGTGTCGAATCCCCTCATCAGTGACCACGGGTAGGATGACCACCCTGTCCTGCCACGACGGTGATGCTTCACCGCCTCCCACCTACAAGTGGTACAAGGACAACACTCTCCTCCCGGAGAATCCCAAACAGTTCCTGGCGTTCCAAAACACCACCTACAAGATCGACACTCTCAAAGGAGATCTGGTCAGCTCCTTATCATTACTCTGTCTGTGTGTTTATATTAATCTATACATTCATCGGCTTGAGATTAGAGCCTGAATGATGTGTCGCTCATTAGTTGACATTTTTGACCACATCGGGATAGGCAGTTATGCAGCCGATGTGTCACGATTTTTAAATAAGTATAATAACCAAAAAAGTATGCTGTACACATTCTGTTTTATTCACCAAAATTAGTGCAGAAGTCTGACTCGGCATTATCAATCCGTCTGTGTTTCGACACAGCACTCCAAGCAGGAATCCGTGCTGCGTTCACGGGAAACTCGGGAAAACAAATTTGTTTTGGTGAAAATGCCGGAACGCCGAAAATAAATAAAAATGTAATTTAATATCATCTTTTACTTGAAACGTGATAAAATCAGTTTTTTGAATAGATTAGAAAATGTTGTACTTGACAAAATATGGGTCACAACATTTGTAATCGTTGAGCTGGGATTCCCCAAAACTGGGATCGGCATCAGACCCAAAAACCTGGCATCGGTCGGGCTCAAGTTGAAAATATGACTTAGTGCAAGTACTTTTACAGAGATTTTGAACCTATGCACAGTATAAGTAAGACTATTGCATACGTTTCATCTTGTCACTTTATACTCTGCAGCCCCAGAGCCTTGAACACGCCTTGTGTTGGTTTTCTGGTCCTATTTCCGCTGTTTAACAGTTCAACCCTTTTGAATGTTTGCGCCGTTTGAATGTTTGCGCCGTATCTTTAAAGGCAAACGTGTTGTACAACCGTCCACCATCTGTACCTACAGGAGATTTCTGCTCCATCCAAGATGGATTCCGCATCCTATTTCTGTGAGGCCACCAACAAAGCTGGTCCACCTCAGCGCTGTAAGGCCGTGAAGATGCAAGTCCGTAAGTGCCTTTCTCTTTTCTTATAAAATTAGCAGGACAACGTTGCATGACTCCACATGCTGTCAAAGCCCATTTTGCACCTGGAAATGTAATAAGGCTGGAGTGTCGGTGGTGAACGATGGTGAACCGATCCTTTGACAGGTATGCGCGACGCCTTCACCCTGAAACCTGCTTGAGTCAGTGGTGAGCTCAAACTGGTTCCACTGCTTTGAGCAGCAGCAGCAGCGGATAGAAGTTTTGGAGTTGTTATTTTAACTCTTTTTTTTATTTACTTGAAGAAGAAGAGTAGTTATATATTTTTATTTTATTCTGTCCTTGGTCACATAAGGTGGTGGAGATGTTTTTAATCCCATTAATTTTAAATTCGATTAAATTCTCATCCATATCCACAGTTTACTGACCACAACTAGCTACCATGCTTTAGCCAGTTCCTTTCGCTTCTTGTCATGAAAGGCGGACCCCGCCTCCAACCATGCAAAGGCACATGCAGGATCCACATGCATGATGCCAATTAATTGAGTGTGTGTGTGTGTGTGTGTGTGTTTGTGTGTGTGTGTTTGTGTTTGTGTGGTGTGTGTTTGTGTGGTGTGTGTGTGTGTGTGTGTGTGTGTGGGATTTGTTTTTAACAAAATAAAGTCATGGATTTCCACTTAAAGTCAATGAACCTCCCACTATGTAATGGCCTAACTGATGTTCCTACATCTTTTTCTTGGAAGGTGATGTGAACACTGGTGGTATAGTTGCTGGGGTCATCGTGGCTCTGCTGCTGGTCGCCATGTTGGCACTTGGCATTTGGTACGCCCACAAGAAAGGATATCTCCCAAGTGAGTATGATCTTTTACATTCAAGACAAATCTTTGTCAACAGTGTATAGTTGATAGAGGGAGCTCTCCCTTCGTAGCAGTAAGAAAATGATTTGATTAACAAAATACAAAAAAATGTACATTTTTAGCACTGTCTTTATCCTTGGCTTGGTTGTGTGTTCAGTTGTGTATTAAATGTTATCCTGGCTTACAAAGTGTGTGCTGCTCTGTGCCAACATGCCGGTCAAGGTGAGAATCGGTGTCTAAATAATACATTTCTAGTTGTTTGGAAAAACCATTGATTAAAAAAATAATAATAATAAAATATGTATTGGGGGTTCAAGATGGTACTAATTTTTTATATGCATAAAATACATGCATTTAAGGATATAAATGTAATTATTTGGCAGTCATGACCTGATATTGTCCTGCTTGGCCAAAGCATTAGTTAGGGTTGAGATGTGTTTTTAACTCTGTTTCTGTCTCTCCTCGTCCACAGAAAAGAGTGACAGGTAAGACAGTTCACATCAGTCTCAGTTGCTTTTTATAAATTTATGCACGTTACCCCAAGGACACGTGTAAATAATGTGTCGCACTCTCACTGATCTCCCCCCCCCCGCAGCAAACCCAAACCGTCCGTCATCTACCAGCCGCCGTCCCTGTACGCAGGGGAAGATGAAGATGTAAGCGTCTCCAAAATCTCCTTCCTTCAATGTGTTGGGAAGCGTTGACAGTTGGGCTTCACCCAACGGGAGGAATGTCTGTGTTCTGACCTGTTGGTGTCCGTCTCTCCAGGGGGAATTCAGACAGAAGTCGTCGTTCGTGGTGTAGCCAGCAGGGGGGCGCCGCTTCCTGCCGGGAGCGTCCAGCAACGTGGCCGGAACAACTTTTTAACCGTCTCACTTGTCCTTTAAGCGATTAACTCTTCGACGCTGTGTTTTTAATAGGAATGGACAGCTTTTTTAGACGGGCCGCAAACTAGATTTGATGACAGTCTGTCCAGTACATCGTGTGTGTGTGTGTGTGTGTGTGTGTGTGTGTGTGTGTGTGTGTGTGTGTGTGTGTGTGTGTGTGTGTGTGATTACTAATTTACGGCATAAATGTTTGTCTATTGTGCCGTTAAAGTGATTTAACACAGCTCAGCGGACCACCATTTTAAATGAAATGTCAATGTGATAAAGGATGCAGGAATGTTATTATTACTTTTTTTTTTTTTTTTTAATCCGGGGAAAAACGAAGTTTAATTGTATTTCATCTTTCATATTATGGTTAACTTACGCTCACTTAATGGGGTTTGTTTCAGAACATTTCTTAGAAGTGTTTGTTTTATGTGTGTGAGTGCTCAATCTCTTTCAATACAAGCAAATTACCATTCGCTGTGAATATGGCATCATTTATATTTCTTTTATTTATAGTTAATAAAAAAAAATAAAAATAAAAGGTGTTGGGATCATACTTTTTGAGTGACCAACTGGCAACTAAACAACGGTGATCTGATGCCATCATAACGCTATTTAAATATGTACATTATACATTTGGATTTGATGTATAATATGTTCTGATCACATCAAGTCTTTCTGTCTGGTCTTTGCACGGAGCAGACGCATGCACACTGGAAATCAAAATAGTTGAAGAGCTGCTTTGTCTGATATACTTACCCGAAGAAAGAAAAGTCCTGAAGTTGGCTCTGTCTTGTCAATTATTTCGGTTTCATTTATTTCTTGTTTCCTCTTCCTGTGATCATAAATAATACATTCATCCAATAAGACTTTTTGTTCTGTTCACGGTGCGACAAACCTGCCAGAGAACATCACTTTCAAAAACAATGTTACCGTGGGAACCAGAGCAACCTGCCGCTCACGTTCCATTTGCTCTGCAGAATACGTCTGGCCACCCTCCCATTCAAACGGTTTCCACCAATCGCAACTGTTTATCTAATATGGTGCGTGGTTGATATGTGACGATGCAGAAGAAAGCCATTGGGGCACCTTACAAAGATGGCTGCCGCTGATGTGGAACAATCTGTTGTATCCGCTGTTTACGTTGAGGCACCTTACCAAGATGGCTGCCGCTGACATGGAAAGGTCTGTTGAATCCGCTATTGTGGTTGAAGCACCTTACCAAGATGGCTGCCACTGGAACAGTCAGTTGAGTCCGCTATCGCCATTGACGCACCTTACCAAGATGGCTGACGTGAAGCGGTCTGTTGAGACCGCTATTGCGGCACCTTACCAAGATGGCTGCTCCTGACGTTAAACAGTCAGTTGAATCTGCTATCGATGTCGAGGCACCCTACCAAGATGGCTGCCGCTGACGTTGAGCAGTCTGTTGAATCCGCAATCGCTGTTGACGCACTTCACCAAGATGGCTGCCGCTGACGCGGCGAGTCTGTTGTATCCGCTGTTGCCGTTGGGACCCCTTACCAAGATGGCTGCCACTAACATAGAACAGTCAATCGAATCTACTATCGCCGTTGAGGCACCTTACCAAGATGGCTGCCGCTGCCGTGGAGGGGTCTGTTGAATCCTCTGTGGTGACAGTACTAAACCAACTGGACGCTTTATTTTCTATTTTCTATTGTTTTCTATTTCTATTATATAAAGCTTTTGTTGATAAGAAAGATGTGTTTGTTGTACTTCACACGGGATTTGGTAAAAGTTGAATTTATTGAATTTTGAAGTTGAATTTTGAAGTTGAATTTTGTTTTCCAATCTTTATTGAAAAGACGTTGAAATATGCGAACAGTGCAGACATGTGCTCAACATAATGGTATACAAAGACATATGAATATGAATTTAAGTCAATAAAAAAATAGTAATGACAATTATTTATAAAGAAACAGACTCGGGTCGGAAAGAAAAATTCACTAATGTAAAATCTATAGGGAATGTGACGCTGGCGCAGCATTGCCGGAGCAAGCCGCCATATTTGGAGGATCACTCCCATGGAGTGGGGGTGATCCTCCAAATATTTTTGTGTTGTTTGTTTGTTTTTTGTTTTGTTTTATATATTTATATAATTATATATTTATTTCTTTGTTTGTTTATTTTTCTCCCGCACATTAGTGAACTGCCTCATAATCCATGAAGTAAATTTGTGTGGATTAATTAAGAATTGTAATTTGAAAAAGTTATTCATCAGTATATTACCACCATGACGCGGGCCGGATGCGGCACCCAGGCCTGTTGTTTGAGGCCCCTGCTCTATGCAACTGAGTGGGTTTTATCCTCCAAAATATGGCGACCGGAGTCCGTAGAAACCCATGGCAAGCGTCGAACCTCCCTTTTCCCCGTTGAAACGACACCTCTGACTCCCCTCACTCCGCTTCGGCGGCTCGGAACCAGGACACTCCTTTCAGAGAGATGTGGAGAACCGCACGACACTGCAAACCTCTCCCACAGGGTTAGGGAAGCTGGACCGTTGCTATGGGGTTTCTATGGGCCTCGGTCGCCATTTTTGGAGGTTCACTCCCATTCAATGGCATAGAGAAATATCTAAAATATAGGAAATGTTCAAAAACGGAGAAAGGAAGGGAGAAGGGTGGAGGTTTCACACAAGTCGCAAGGTTTTCTGTTGCAGTTTCAAGACTTCCAAACGTCTTTTAAGTGAAACGCGTCGACCGACGATCACAGCGCACGGGAGTGATCCCCAAATACGACGCCTTGCTGAAGAACTGTCCCTAAGTGACACTAACCTTCCCAAAGTTTAGTAAAACTAAGCTAGTACAAGGGGAGCGTTCTGCGCGGAGAGGTTAGAGCGCTCTGTGAGTTTGGGCAGTTTGGACAGTTTTAAATTACATGTTGAAAAGAACCTCTCGAGTCTTGAATCTGCATCTCGAAGAACAGCAACACCGCTCCTTTAGCTTTAAAACGTTGCACTGTCTCTTTAAGGGAAAGGGCGGGACCTGACGGCTATTGGCCGGGCCTCCTGTCACTCAGGATCCATTCATAAATAAAACATGGCGGAATTAGGAAGTCCAGCTGAGGGATGAGACGTTCGACCATTTTCTGAGGCTCAGTTCTTGGCGAGCCACTCAGCGAAAAGAGCCGCTCGATTTTCCCACTCTTGGGTTCGGTTCGTTGGATTGGTTGTGAGCGAGGGAGGAATTGTCGCCATAATTCTATCAATTTTATTAAGTTTGAAACCTACTGTGTGAGTCAAAAACATTATTCTTCTTTGTATTTATTCTACAATATTTATAATATTATTATATTCATAAACAATAATAATAATAATAATAATAATAATAATAATAATTATTATTATTATTATTATTATTATCGTTATTATTAATAGTAAATACATTATTATTGTTTATATTATTATTATTATTATTATCATTATTATTATTATTATTATATTAATATATACATTCTTACTTTAGAATAATAATAATAATAATGATAATAATGATAATAATAATAATAATAATAATAATAATAATAATAATAATAATTATTATTATTATTACTATTATTATATTTGCTATTATTATATTTTTTCTCACTATTATTGTCATTATTTAATATATTGTTATTAATTCTTCTTCTTCTTCTTAATTATTATTATATTATTATGTTGTTATTTTTAATAATATTATTGTACAACTTATTAATTCTATATATTGTTATCTATAAATTCATAATTCTGTCTCTCTATTGCAGTGGAATGCAAAGTGTAAAGCAGTGGCGTTCAACGTGATTTTTAACCCCGTCGCTCAGCACCGACTCACTGGATGGAATCAGCCTTTTCAACTCGGTCGCGAGTGAAACTGAACGACTCCTTTTCCGGAGCGACTCCCGAGCCCCTGACTCCCGACGCGCGACTCATTTTCAAAGGGGGAACTTGGCCGCGAACGACTCGTCCCCGCGTCTGGCCGCTCACGCCGTGGTCACCGGATCAGGAAGCAGCAGCAGCAGCAGCAGCAGCAGCAGCACCGTCCCCCCGGAGGGAGAGCGGGAGGGAGCCGATGGCCGACCCCCCTGTCGAGGCTCCACGGTGTCCGGAGCGTTGGGCGGGATAAAGCGTCGCCTCGGGGCTCGGTCGTTCCGCCTCAGCCCGGATGATCCCGGCGAGGACACGGTGTCGGTAGATTTCCACCCCGGGGCGGGACTAGGATGGCGGACGGATGGGGGGTGATGGAGCAGGGAGCCGCCGAGGACCTCTACTCCAAAGTGACGCCGCGGAGGCAGCGCCCGATCCGGCCGAGCGCCGCGAAGCAGCACGGCTCCGCCCTGGAAGTGCTGCTCTCCATGGGCTTCCCCCGGACCAGGGCGTGAGTACCAGCCGGGGGCTGCAGGACACACCGGGGTTACTTTGCTCTACTTCCATGTTTTCTTTCGCATGTTTTCAGCACCATCTTCAGGCTTTATTCACCAGGATTCAGGAGTTAGTCAGTTAGTCAGTCAGTTAGTCAATTAGTCAGTCAGTCAGTCAGTTAATTAGTATGTCAGCTAGCTAGTCAGTTAATTCCTTAGTCAGTTAGTAAGTCAGTAAGTTAGTTAGTATAACCAGACATGGTTGTCGATTCTACGGAACCTACAGAAACATGTAAAAAGAAGAAAAAGTAAGTAAAAAAGTTTTAAGGATTCAAGATTCAAGAGGTTTATTTGTCACAAACATGTAGGATACACTTGTTAGGAATTAGAATTTGAAGAAGTTATTATTATTATTATTATTATTATTATTATTACTATAACCATTATTATGAGTATTATTATTATTGTTATTATTATGATTGGTCCAGCCCGCTGGGGTTGTTATCGCTGTTACAACAACTGTTGAACCCACGGAGACACGGTTGAGTTCTCATTAGAACCGGAACGTCGCAAACATCTCGTTGTTTAAGTTCCATATCAGTGAAAAACCGATGCAATTTGACGGGAAGTAGCCAAACGTTGGTGCATCGCCAACGCACCAAGGTTGTAAAACTTGCAGTCGGGCGGTGGAGCAAGAAGAGTTTGTGGAGTAAGACACTTTGTGATGTCATCATCCAATTCGTTATAGATGTGCAGGTTGTGACCACGAAAGTCCATTTGCATCGTGCGAACTGTGGTGGGGACCCCATCACACTATAGTGATTACACACTGTGTGTGTGTGTGTGTGTGTGTGTGTATTGTCTTACCTATTTGGGGCGTTTGGTTTGATATTTGATTATTTTTCCCTTTTTTCAAATATAAACTCATTCTGTTCCATCGAACCCGGTGCCGTGTCCTTATGTTGCAGCATTGGATCCAGTCGTAACACAAACTGTAGGAGTGGAAAACAGTCCTAAACATATTGTGTGTTTGTGACCTCACACACGGAGTTGGCTTGCAGCTCCAGAGCAACGGGACCGGATCGTGTCCGTTTTATTTTAGTCCCAAAAGTTAAAAAAGTTGATGAACTGTCTGTGAGGGACATGCAGTGTTGACTACGTGTGAATGGAAGCTTGTTGTTGGGAACGTCCACACGGAGTGATTTCCTTCCACAGAGACACCGTGAGGCAGGACTCTGTGGACAACAGGAAGTAGACAGGGACCTGACAACCACCTTCTTATTTTTAGGATAACGTTACAACATGCAACAAGTGGATCCTTGTATTAGTAATTCTGCGTGGCACCAGGACTCACCGTGTCATTACGTCAGCCGATGCTGCGTTCAAAGGAAACTCGGAAAATGTAACTGGTGTAAGACTGGTGTTGATGTAAAGAGCAGCAACAGCACAAACTGATGCTACGTTCCATGGGTACTGCAGCTATATTTAGTATTTATATTGTTCCGAGAAAATTCTCTGAATTTTGAAATCCAAAACTATTTGAAATAGAAGAACGACAGAAGGTACAAACATGTTACATCTCGTTTTAACTGGTATGTCACAAACACCTCATGGTTGAAGTCGAGCCTCATACGGAGCAGAAATTATTGAAAAGCCGAACAATTTTGACCGATATCACAGACGTGGTCCAATGCATTTAACACCAAAATATGTCCAAGCCGGCTAAACGTATCTGGAACACAACAATGACAGAAGCCACGAACACGGTTGAGGTGTCGGTTAAACCGGTATGTCACAAACATATTGTGGTTTAAGCTTTGATCCAAATCGATCCACATCCGGAGTAGAAATTCGTGAAAAAGCAAACAACTTTGATCCCAAATATTCAGCTGGTCCTGCTTGACTGACACGCCACTTATTCGTAAGTTAAGTGGAGGAGATCATACTATTTACCATAAATGTGCAGGTTCTGATTCAGAATGTACATTGGACCGTGTCCAGTGTACGGTGTAGACTCTGTCACTCTTTAGTGGTTTGAGATTACACGTATGTTTATGTAAGAAAGTACATAAATATACATGTAAACTATACGTTAAAGTGTGTATTTATGTACTTTCTTACCTAGTAGATGTCTGTAGATCTTTTCGATTGATATTTTATCTCTGTGGTCCCCATTACTTTGCGAGGTTCATGAAAAATACGAAAAACAGTAGTCCATAATAATTCTAATTCCAAATGAATGTTAAAGTTCCATAAATGTTGTTTGCATTCAAACATAGACAAGTCATCTCTTAAACTGAAATTTTACAGTTTTAGATTATTAACAAAAAAAATACAATGAAGTAGTAAATATAACTAACATTTATTTATTATGTTTATAAAATACAATGTATTATTATTGTTATGTAAAGTAATTACCAAGTTGTTTTTTGTTATTGTTCCAGATTTCAAGAAATAGCGGAAAGTCTGCGTTGATGTATTTGAGAATATAAAACAAGTCGTATAAGGATGTAGAATTGAGCAATGAATGGAATAGTCCGCTTTCCAAAATTGAAGATCCAAAAACCACAAACAACAAAAATGAATCTATGTGCGTGAATAATATTGAAAAAGCATATTTTAGTTTGAGAAGATGAAAACATTGATGCAACATGGAGTGATAAACAACAAGATGGAATGTTTATGAACACGTTTCAAGCAGTAGATATTGTACAGGAAGTATTAGAGAAGCACTTTGATGACATGTTGTCTGTAGCACCAGCAGAAGGGAACAACCCTGCACCATTACTGGAGATGAAACCGATGAAGCTAAATGTTTCCCACTTCAACAACAATGGGAACGTTTCATACGTGTTGTCGTCCAACTTTGAATCACACCCATCTGCATTTGTATCAGGAAATATTGATAAAACTCTACAAAATTCACAGAAAATTTAAAAACATTGAGAACACAGTCATTTCGTGACATCATGAACCAATGCTTTATAAATCCATGGTCCATCTCAGAGTGGTCGTAAAAATCCAAAATTGTAACTAGTGCCACATTGCACAGAATCCAGAAAACTGTAATATGTGTCAAACATGACTAAACTGGACCCTGTGTATTGCTGCCTGCAGCTATATTTATTAGGGTCCTCGTCCTACAGAATGTGGGTCGAGGAACCTATTGTTATTGCTCTGTTTATTCTTGTTGTTGTTGTTATTATTATTATTTTATGTTTAGTTATACTGAACATTTCCAAGCAGGCATATGTCACATTATTCGATGGCTTTCACAATATACGATCACCCTTTGTTTACAGTATAGTCCATAATTATCCTGGTCACATTATAATGTGTCACATTGCAGCAATATATACCTCGAACAATACAATTCACTGAAGGAATAACAGTGTAGGATAGTAGAAAGTATGTACAGAACTTAAACAATACTGAACTGGAAAAGGCTAATTTAAAAACCTCTCCGCCTGTATTTAGCCACTTTACAGACTAGGTACTATATTTCAGTTACATTCACACATAAGTTCACCAAGAATAATTATTTAACAGCATTTGCCATCTCTCTATACTTGACAATAATATATATTTTTAATCATTTATAGAAAACTGCGTGCCATTATCTCCTCTACTTTCTGAATCATGCTGAAATTTCAGCTTCTTGGGTACGAAGGGGAAAAAAAAAAAAAGGCCAAATGTATTAATAGCTGTTACTATGAATAGATGAACTTTGTTTACCTCAAGTATAGCTACACTTCCTGATAAACCATTTTACCATCTTACCGTATGAGTCAGACCAAGTGTTCCAAATGTGCTTTTCTATATGGAACATTTTTCATGGGGGTTGGTCGTCTTAACAAACCTACTTTTGTTAGAACTTGAATAAATGATGAGGACTTTGAAGTTTGAGGACTTCAAATATTTCATGAAAGGGTATCAGGAATCTGAGTGAAGATGAGAGCTGCCGGGCAACCCCCCAGCCACAACCCATCGTGCCCCAGTTACGCAGACAGCCAGTTTACAGCCTGTGCTGGAGACCCACATTATTTTGAACCGTTTCCTGCTAGTGTGTCACCAGAAATAAGAAATCATTAGTTGATGTGTTGAATTGCGCTGCCGCTGCTATCGGGAGTGCCTGGAGTTTACAACATAGAGAAAACAGTTTGTTACCTCCAGATTGTTGTATGTACAGCCTCTTTTTTCTGTGTTGACCAAGTGTGGTTCATCTATCGGCTCCATGTGTCTCTCTGGACACACGCTCTTTCCTCTGAAACCGCAAAGTGGCAGTGCATGTTGAAAAGATGATGCTAAAAGGCTCAAGTGCTGACATCTAGACAAAGAAACTCACATAGGACGAGAGCTGGACTCCAACGTTGCTTTCTTGGCTTGTTTTGATCAAGTTATGATAGACTATGGTCAGCCTCTAGTGGTTGAAACTGCACATTGTAACTAAGACCACCATGATGGGAAATCAAGCATTTCATATGTTTCAAGTTCAAGTTCACAAGAGTTTTTGTAATTTTTTAACAATCTTGACAAGTAGTTAGGGTTAGGGTCACATGTTACAGGGTTGTGGGGTCTCTGATGCTGGGACTGTGGGGTCTCTGATGCTCGGGTTGTGGGATCTCTGATTCTCAGTCTGTGGGGTCTCTGTTCGGGTTGTGGGGTCACTAATAATCGGGCTGTGGAGTCTCTGATGTTCAGGTTGTTGGGTCACTGATAATTGGGTTGTGGGGCTCTACTCAGGTTGTGGGGTCTCTGATGCTCGGGTTGTGGGGTCTCTGATGTTCGGGTTGTGGCGTCTCTGATAATTGGGTTGTGGTGGGTTGTGGTACTGCAACTGGATATGTTGACTCAAATACCAAACCCAAAATAAGTGCGTGAATGGCATGCGCAAAAGATCAAGTCTCTCACACCTGAAAAGGTGGTGCGTCATGGATTTCCATCCGCAAACCACACATTAGCTAAAGGCATAGTGTAGAAGGAGGGGAACATGCAACCTAGTTTCCTGTCGTTGTTCCAGGGGTTGAGGGGCTTGGCCGCTTAGGTTAGTCAAAGCGGAAGGCAGCGTGAGTCACATTCATAGACAGACACAATCAGCTTTTCTGTTCTGTGGGAGGAATTCCTGCTGAGTCACTCAGGAATGCATTTGGACTGTTCCCACTCTCCCTGTGCTTCAGCTGATAACATGGCACAAGGTCGCACGGGGACGTCGCTCCATTTAGCTCACCAACCAACCAACCAATCAATCAATCAATCAATCAATCAACAAACTAACCAACCAACCAATAAAACTTTACTGGGCACATTTTAGCTTTATTGATTGATTTATGGGATGAGTAACGTTAAAAAAAAAAGTAATAATAATAAAGTGTGTGATGGGATTATTTCTATGTTAAACACGACAACACGAGGACAGGCTGCTCGCATGCAATATTATGCAGCTTGTGCCAATTTATTCTGTGAAAAATGTTATTGTAAATGGAACTTTATTGTTAAAGTCCCCCCCCCCCCCCCCTTAAAGATCTTCATAGCAGGAGGAAATGGCCTCTTTCGGGAAGTGGTTTGTGACCTTTCAGAGCGCTTGTGTTGCTGCAACACATGGTGTTAAGACGCAGGCGAGAGGTGGAACGTGGAGGTTTGGTTAAATTGGAGGTTTCTTGCAGAGAGAAAACATGTGTCTTAAAGGCCGAGCTGAAACGCCGTCGCATGGAGGAGGGAAGTGGTTTTATCTTTGGCCCGATAACGCACGACGCTGCTGACAAACGTGTTCCGTTACCATTCGGACTTGAAGACAAACCGGGTCGTTGTTGCTGGAATGCAGTTGTTCCAAAAGGGACGTTTTATATGAGTTTTCCTTTAAATAAATCAGATTATCCAAAGTTTAGAGCGGGGAGGCTTGAAGATGTTCACGACCTGTCCAGGGGACCAAATGTTCCATTTGATGTAAAAAAAAAAAAAAAAAAAAAAAAGCTTCCGACCATGTCAAGCTTGCCATCTCACCAAAATATAGAACATCAGTCAAGTGTGGATACGTTTTATTAACGTGATTTTACAAATAAAAAAATAACATAAAAAAAAAAATCCATATTTTGAGCTGAATAAACATTATTTTAGATGCCTTGGTTTCTGTGGCAATTAGTAAGTATTGCTCAACAAATATCAAAATGTTCACGGCTTTGAATGGAAATGAATACGAGCGGCTCAGTTAAAACCAGGTCTTTCATCTCAACCTGGAGGCAGGGCACCACTTTCCGCTTGTGGCCAAGTGTCCGAGCAATTTGTGGACAGGATGTAAAAAAGTGGGGCTGTGAGTCTGCTCTTTTTTTTTTTTTTTTTTTTGTGAGGAAGATGGATGTGGACAATTCGATTTCCTCCAAATAATTCATAGAAAGTGATGCTGTTCATTTCCCTTCACACAGAAATATTTTCTTTTTGAATTTATTTAGCTTGAACTGCAAATTCATTGAATATATTGAACGCCATATCCCCACTACTCCTCACTCACAAAAAGTGTGTGTGTGTGTGTGTGTGTGTGTGTGTGTGTGTGTGTGTGTGTGTGTGTGTGTGTGTGTGTGTGTGTGTGTGTGTGTGTGTGTGTGTGTGTGTGTGTGTGTGTGTGTGTGTGTGTGTGTGTGTTAGATATTCTCAGTTCGCAAACATGGCACAGTAAATATTGCACAACATTGCATAATGTACATAATAACTTTTTTTTACATATTTTTTTTGTACAGAATTATGTATGTACATACATAGCACACACAGACACAAGTGTTGTGCTCGGTCTTCCTCCACCCCTGCAGCCGGGTGTGGCGGTCCCGGCCCGAGTGGGAGTCCACCGGGTGGAGCTGACATGTCTACAGCACAAGGGGCTCATGGTAGTTTAATTTTCTTCTGGTGAGGGGTGACGGAGCGCAAGGAAACAAAAAAACAAAACAAAACACACTCCAGTCTCCAGGGTGGAGGAAGAAGCTCGTCCAGACCCAGACGGAACTGATTCCATCTAGAAGTTGAAGAGAATGTTTCCTGTGTTTCATACGGTTCCCCTGAGGCCCGACCGAGCTCAGAGGGGTGGGGGGGGTGTGTGTGTGTGTGTGTGTGTGTGTGGTAAACAGGAAATGTTGATTTCCATGGAGAGCTGCTTCTCAGGGGGGGGGCACTGTGATCGTTGACGTGTGATAGCTGACTCACTTTCCCTGAGATGCTCTGCGCACGAGGTCGAGTCCAAACCGTCCAGATGCCGCCTTCCAACCGGCGTTCCATCGTCTCGGGGCAAACCTTTTACCGTCGCCTCCTCCGACTTGAGGCAGCTCCAGTGCGACGACCGCCCTCCTCGTGTTGACATGTGTTCGCTCTGCCGCGTCGTCCGTCCCGCCCGCGGCGACAGGGCGGCGTCCCCGCGGCCGTGGGAACGTGGTCCACGCCCACCCGTTCCTCCTCCTCCGGCACCTGGCCCTCAAACCTTTTGATCCCCCGCTCGCCGTGAACAGGAAGTGCCGCTTTATAGATACACCGCTCCGTCCGCGCCGCCGTCCAGAGGCGGGACCTGGGGTCGCCCGCGTGTGGGGGGGTGGGGTTCGATTCCCGCCGGCGGCCTGTCTGGGTGTTTGGGCTCCGGGCGAGCCGCTATCCGGCGCGTGGTCGTCAGCTACGCCCCTTGGGCGTCCGTAGCGCCGTGCTATTGAAATACGGCTTTGGAAAGGCCTGTTATTTAATCAACCTCACTGGAGATAAGTGGTAATATTAAAACCGAAGGTCAGTTTAGGAGTTGTTTAGTTGGGCTCCCATATCCATCAGGAGTTTTCTGTGTCTCTCTTCTGCATACATCACCGTTTGGTGGTGAGAGTCAGTCGCAAATTGTCAATGACGCGGTGTCAAACATTGTGCTTTTAAAGCTTTACAAAGCTTCCTCATAGTCGACGGTCAACGCCCGCTGAGGGAAGGCTTTCAACAGATCGCGGTGTGAAAACGTTGCACATGAGGCGGGCGTCTCACGGAAGGCGTTGACGTTGAAGGAAGTCGTGTCGTGGTTCTTCCATTTCTAAATCCCGGAAACGTGGCGACACTGCGCTCCCGTGCGGCACTGACTGAGGCCCGTCTGCGCTGCGTGTCCTGCGGTGTCACTGATCGCGATTAACAACTGAATTGTTTTCTATTTGCTCATTTGAACTTGAGTAACACTTGTAATAACACGCGCCCCAGAAGAATCATTTGTTGGCGTTGACCTTTGGAACGTGACCCCGTGGGCGGATGGTTCGTTCGCTTCATCCCAACGGGCGCAAACTCACACAATTCACATGTTACTCATTGGAACATTTCTAACACTGGTTTGAAATTTCCCCTGAAATGTGGATTCTTGACGATTTCACCAAACGATCAGGATCCGACGAATGGATTAGATTGATGATGTGATGAAGGTGATGAAGCAGTTTGTACTGAGCAGGGATCACAACCACATGGGGAAATCTTTCGAACAAACAAACACATCTGGACAGTGCTGTAATCCATCACAGCTCACCTGTCCCCCCGTCTGTCCCCCCGTCTGTCCCCCCATCTGTCCCCCCGTCCGTCCCCCCATCCGTCCCCCCGTCCGTCCCCCTGTCTGCATGGTGAGGAGGCCAAAGAGTTGTCTAAAAATAAAACTTAATGTTATCTTAAAATAGCCGTGGACTATGAACAAAGGAAACAAACAAAACAAGAGGTTGTTGTCCTTTTCCTTCTTTGTTACCTCTCCTTGTTACGCGTGTTATTCAACAGTGTGCGTGTGGAACTGGGTGAACCATCTGGTGTGTGGGCCCTGCGAGGCCCCGCCGCCTCCGGGGTGCGGGGACGGGGACGGGTGCATTCAGGGTCCTCTTACTGGGGCAGCTTCAGAATGAGCTCAATACAGAGCGATGCCACACCCCCACCACCCCCACCCCCCCCACCCCCACCCGTCCGCCCCCCCTGCGCGGAGCGGAACATGAGGTCCATGTCCCGATACGAGACCAGATGTAGTAATATCTGAACGTCGTCATTATAGAGCGTCACAGGGAATTAATGCAGTTTTCTGAACTTCAGACTGTTCTAATACCCAGATATACAGTAATCCAATAATGTCCAAATATCTCCAAAACAACATCCATGCAGTATGTAAAAATTGCGTTTTTTATTTATTTTTTCTTCGCCCAATCCTCCACAGTATTGTCTTTTGGGGGAGGGCGATTTATGAAGCGTGAGCCCAAATATATATATTTTTTATTTACAAAAATTATATTCACATCTAGTTATTTTCTATCAGTGTAGAATTCAATGTTTTCCCCCGTTCTTCCTCGACAACGACGGACGAACGCAACTTCTATCGGCCGCGCGCCGCGGGCATGTTGATCAGGATCGGCGTACATTCGATTGGTTCCAACTTTATTTCCCTGGAAGACTCGGTGAGCGGGCGGCATTGGGTCTGCAGCCCGGGAGCAGCTGGACAGCCCCTGGTTTAGAGCACGGAAAGTAATCCTCAGATAAACATGGACGTAAATAGTTTTTCTTCTGTGTATTTCTGTGTTTCCTTCCATGGACAAAATTAATTTGCTTTTGTGTTGTTATTACAAACCCCCGTGGCGAGATGGACGCATGATTATTGTCTACTTTGTCTACTTTTACTATTGTATACTACGGTATTTTGCCTCCTGTTCCAGTACGACTCGTTCAGACCTCCCGGGTGGTCTGGGACGGGTCCACCGAGGAGAGCGATTGTTTAGTTTTTCGCGCTGCACATCTTCCGGGAGGGAGATTAAATCCAGGCTCATAAGGCTCATTTAGCTCAGCCTGCTTTAAGTTGCACTTTGACCTTTTTTTTTTCCCTGTGACTTTATTCTTCTTGGTTTTTATATAATATCTTTTATATCTTATGTAAAGCACTTAGAGTTGCCCCTGTGTATGACATTAACTGGCAGCACGGTGGCTCGTGGATAGCACTGTTGCCTCACAGCAAGAAGGTCCTGGGTTCAAAATCCAGTAGCCCCAGATCCTTTCCGTGTGGAGTTTCCAGGTTCTACCCGTGTTGCGTGGGTGTCCACCATCAAAGACGTGTATGTTATGGGTTAACACTCCGCCCACTGCTCCTCGGTCTAAGACGGGTGAAATGCAGACACATTTTGTTGTAGTCTACTTGTACAATCTTCTATCACGTCAACGAGCCTTTTTCTTACAAGGACCCAACAGGGTTTTAAACCAAATACCTCACGACTGTCTGGCTTAACGTTGAGACAGGACTGTCCTGTCAGCACATTGTAGTTACCTCCCCCTTGACCATCACTGACTTTCTAATTGTCACGGCGGTGGTTCACAACGTAACAGCCCTCATTACTTGCAAAATCTTGTTTGATCAGATGTACATGAACGTCTGAGTCCTGTGCTCCGAGATCGGGATTTCGAAGTGTCGCTCGAAGTTTTAATGATGGTCTATGATGGAATCCTGCGGGGACGTCCACATCAGCAGCTCTGTATCTACTCTCTGTCTATTTTAAGGCGTGGCGGCATACTATGTCTTCCTTGTGTCATGGTGTGGTTATTTTCTAGAAATGTCCTTTTCGAAATAAAATCCTTTTTGAAACGTCCAAAGATTTGTCCAAACAGTTTGCCGTATTCACAGAAGGATTTGCACTCGTCTCATTCCACAGGAACCGTCTGTGACTTACTGCAATGAGAACGTTTCCTTATTCTTTTGCAAAATAATCTCATTCTCACAGGAGTTGTGCGTCATGACAAGTGCGACCTTTCCCTCTGCAGAGTCTGCACTAGATTCAGACCAGAAGGTCTGACCCCAGTTCCATCCCAGAGTGTCCTGTCCAGACACGGTCTGCGTGCAAACTGTGTTAGCTCAATGCGTGGCTGCGAATGGGATCAGTTAGACTTGCTCCTGTGAAAATTGAGGAAATCCAGCGTGTCAAAAGCTGAGTTATCGAAGAGACTGCATGTGACGTTATTTTACGAGTGAGATGAACTACACGGAAAACGAGATCTTGCAGCTACATTCTGCGACGCTCCGTAGGGTTGCCAGTTCAAAAAGCTGAGTTTCGTTGACGGTAATGCTCTGGCAAGAGCCTTGCGCCTGAGATATGGCAACCCCCAGCTCCTTGCACCGTGGCCAGCTCACGGCCGGTTATCGCCACACTTAGCGGACGCACGGCATCGTCACGTGTCCAAAATAGCTCCGAATGTAGACGAATTGAAAACGACTCATATTTTGTTTTTTTTCTTTACTCACCATTGAGACATGATATGTATCCTTCTTATTATGATCAATCACGCTCGAGTCTATTCAATTGGGCGTGTGCATGTGGAAGAAGTTCCCCGCGACGATAATAGGGAATGTTACCATGGTGATATATGGTCATATAATGCATATGAGATCAAAACGCAAGTTTTCAAATTAAACTTGTTGACACATGATGATAATAACTGTGTTGAATGGGTGGATGCGCAGCGCAGGTCGGGTTATGTGGAGGATCCTGGGGAGCGCCCGGCGTTTGGAAGCGGCCCGGTCTGACGAGCGAGTCCCTTCGGAGGCAGCCTCTCCTGCCGCAGGTTTTATAAAAAGACACTAATTAGATTTCAAGTTCTCAGTCGGAGACCTGTGATCGGCGCATCCCCGTTTAGAAACGAGGCCTCAGGACCTAACCCGACTTTATTTACTAACCCAATTTTAAAGGAGAATGCCGTGCTGTTCCTCTTCAGACGGTCTGTTCTGTCGTTCGTGTGTTGTTGGTGTGGACGGCTGTAACGTGTCCCGCCCTCCTCCGGGACTATTAATGGGCCACAGAGTCCGACATGCAAATGTGTGCATTGTACAGTACGTGGATGTGATGAAGTGCGCTGACCAAGTCAAATGAATGGTGTGAGACGAAATCAAAAATCACAGATTATTACCGGCACCTTGCTCTGTTTATTCACCGCAATAGGAAGACACAACAAACAGAATATTGATGCTGTCGCTCTCTCTCTCTCTCTCTCTCTCTCCCTCTCCCCCTCCATGCAGGCTAAAAGCTCTTGTATCCACTGGAAGCAGAAATGTTCAGGCAGCGTGTGATTGGTGAGGAAAACTAATAACATAAGATACTCATTTAGAGAGGTGGAAGATCCTGCATCAAAACACCTGTTAATGTGTTATTATTATACCTGTGAGAGAACCTTATAATGTTGACCGTGCCGATTGGTGCCCTCTGCTGGACGACACCTGCTCCCTCATCTTAAAGTTATGATGATTAATATTAAATGCTCTGTATTTGGTCGTAGCCGTATCGCCATTTTAAGCTAAATCTGCATGACCATTATAGCTTTAACTTTCTGCAATTACAGAATTACACCTATATTGGTGTTTTCCACTAGTTGTGGAATTGAACAATTTGGGTGCTAATGACCGTATTGGTCAAATATGAACCATTCACAATATTTCATTTCCGGGCTTGAGAGTTCGCCATCTAAGCGCCAGATATTGAGGCTTAATGAATCATAAACTGGTATCCACCGTGTATTGCCTTGTGCGAGGGACCCAGTGCAATTTGCATTACACCAACCAATGCAGTTGACAGCTTGTCTCCATAGCAACGCCTCACCCAGATCCCATTTTCACAAACCTGTACCTCCGAAAAAGAGAGAGGTTTCTCCACCTTTTCTGAACACAAAACAGTAACTTCAATATCACCTTCGTTGAGCATTTAAAGGGACCCGTTTCTCACCCGCCAGGCTCTTCTCCCACGTGGACGACCCCTTCCTGGACGACCCCCTCCCCAGGGAGTACGTCCTGTACCTGCGCCCCACCGGGCCGCTGCTCCACCACCTCACACACTTCTGGCAGCAGTCCCGCCTCACGTGCGGCAAAAACAAGGCGCACAACATCTTCCCCCACGTCACCCTGTGCCAGTTCTTCATGGTCAGTTCTCACCTCCTTTCTATTGCTGCGTTCTGTGTCTGCATAGTAGCGCATAGAGCATTTTCAGTATATAAATATAAATACAGCATATTGCCTAATGCAACACTGCATACCTCCACAATGCATTGTGAGGTGTAAAGTTTCCGTCCAGTGTTGTCGTCGGCCCGCGGTGTTCTGAAAGCTGCATGATGTAGTTTGTCCAAAATACATAATTGGGCTTAGATTATACAATAATCACACAATCGTACTCAGTTTTGTGGCTTCTCTGATTGTGTGCGGAAGAAGCCTGATACCTGCCAGGTCGCGACTTGGTGCCTCTGCCACTGCCCTGGCTAAAACTTAAAAATAATAGAGCGTGACCTTACATGTTGTTTTGACCTCCTAATGTGTTGAGGATTTCTTCCAACACAACTGCCATTAGTAGAATCGGTCACAAGACAGTGCTACCTAGTGTCGACAAGTCACACTGCATGCAAAACAGGCTCCTCTCACAGCCAGAGCTGGGGTTGTATCGCGTATTATTACACTTTAAATACAATAGGATAATATGCATATCGGAAAAAAATGACATGTGTGGATCATCGACACTTTTGTCTGCGTTCCCAGTGCGCAGACGGGAAGGTGGAGGCGCTCACGGAAGCTCTCCAGAGCACCGTGACCAAGTGGAGGGGTCGCTTCCCCATCCCGCTCCCCCTGGAGCTCTACACCTCCTCCAACTTCATCGGGCTGTTCGTGGAGGAGCAGGTGGCCGAGGTGCTAAAGAGCTTCGCCGCCGACTTCGCCACGGAGGCGGCCGCTAAAGCGGGTCAGTGTCCCCCCATATTGGATATCCCCAGGACGCCGGACGCCAGTAGTTCAGTTTTTCCTCTTCTGCCGTCTCTTGTCCAGATGTGCACCTGGAGCCGCACAAGAAGCAGCTCCACGTCACGCTGGCCTACCACTTCCAGACCAACCACCTGCCCGCGTTGGAGAAGCTGGCCAGGGACATCGACATATCCGTCGGCAGCGACTGGCTGGCTGTGCTCTTCTCCCGGGACATCCGCTTCGCCAATCACGAGGTGCGTCTCCCCCCGGGGGCCGCCGTCACGGTTTCGCTCGCTCCCGTCGTTTGCGGCGCCGCTATAAAGGCGTCTCGACGTTGTTGTGGCTCCAGACGCTGCAGGTCATGTACCCGTACTCGCCGCAGAACGAGGACGAGCTGGAGCTGGCGCGGGGCGACTTCATCTTCATGTCCCAGGTGGAGCAGGTCAGCGCCAGCGAGGGCTGGGTGTACGGGACCTCGCTGGGCACGGGGCTGTCCGGCCTCCTGCCCGAGAACTACGTGAGCCGGGCGGACGAGTGCGACACCTGGGTCGTCCATGGGTGAGCGCCGAAAAAGGCTCGGGAGTCGGTGGAAAGATTTATATCTTATCCTATCGTATTGATATCCTGAAATATTTTGATTCAATAGAAATGTTTAATATAAGACATCATATGTGTAATGGAAAATGATAACTATAATATATAATATAATATTTATAAGAATATTATCTAAAACATAAGCATTATCACAGCTGAAAGTGGTGAAGTTCAAAACTAAGAAAACCCATTTACAGTATTATTCTAGAATTTATCAAGTTATGTCAACTTAGCCTGTTGACCATGAGGTGATGGAGGAAATGGATTAAGTGGGAATTGGGGGGTCATTTTTTTTTTTTTTTTTAATTTTATTTTTTTTTACTGTGGGATTTTAACTTTAATCGTTCATTCCTCTGATATGAGCTCTTTGCGAAGCTCTCGGCGTTCGCGCCACCAAGGGAGGCGCGGTTTGTCAAAGGGGTATTTGGGGAGGAATTCCCTCTTTTTAGTGTCATGAGTTGCAAGATGAACATTTTTTGCAAAATGTATGTTTTTCACATCGTTCGTCATATAAGTTAGACCTGACCTGTATGTCGCCCATATCCATTTTATCATCCTCAGATCTCACTCGTTTCTCAGCTGCATTTCCCCGTCCACCTCGGGCGCCCTGGTGGACAGCCTGCTGTTTGACCGGCAGACGGGCGGAGCGCTCCTCGACAGCCTGGGCGATCGCACCGGTCTCGGCGTCCTCAACCCCACTATGCAGGTAACGTTCACGCGGCCGGAGGGAAAACGCTTTAGGATGAGCGCCAAACCGCGTTCCTCCTCCACACGGGGAACATGTCGTGCCTCACGCTGTGGTGATTCTTCTGCTACGTTGCGCAGAATGCTCCTTCAGTCATATTTTACCGTCGAGACCTTAAGCCAGGGCCACACCACGTGATTTTTCAATGCCGATTCGGCGACGGTTTGAGATTGGGCGGAGTGCCGGTAGTCCGGGGTGGTGCAGGGTCGTGGTGCTGTAGAGTCCTTGCTGTCGTCGATGTGTGTGTGAGTGAAAGACTCGAACCTGCCTCAGTACGATCCCAGGCCCAGTCTTTCCAAAGCGCTTTGGTGCGTGGGCGTCAAAGCCTAAAATCCCTGAACGGTAATTTCCAACAGCCAATGAGGCTGTGCGCCGCCGTGCGACAGCGAAGCCAAATGCTAGCAGGAAGCGGGTGTGGACTTGCGGAATGGAGGAGCGGCTCGTGAGTCCAATCGGTGCAGAATGTCAACACTGCGCATTCGCCGCACAAGCAACCGCAGCGACGAGCTGGGCGGCGACCATGTTTGTTTTTAGTGACACGGGCGACGCTCCACCCGTTCACCGTCCTTCACGATTGGGGAAAAATAATCACGTGATGTGGCCCCGGCTTAAGGCGGTGTGTTTGCTCCCCTCTCCTAGATGCTGAGGCCCAGTAGCCAGTCCTGCCTTCCCAAGAGGAGCTTGTTTGTGTGTCGCCATGGCGAGCGGATGGACGTGGTGTTCGGGAAGCACTGGGTCACGCAGTGCTTTGACTCCAAAGGTCCGTCCCTGGGAGAGCGGTGGATTTTTACCTTTGGCGTTGGTTTTGTCCTTTTCCCCGCTTCCCCGTCGCCCCGCTGTGTCCTGTAAGTCCTCTTGTGTCTGCGCAGGTCGATACGTCCGCTGTAACCTCAACATGCCGCCCGCGCTGCCGGTCCGAAGCGGAGGAAACCGGGACTATGACAAAGACTGCCCCATCACGGTGTTCGGTGCCACCCAGGCCCGCCTCGTAGGTCCGTGGAGCCGCGACGGCTACTCAACCGCTCAACCCTTCAAAAAAGACCTTTCACTGGCGAAAAAACCTGATTGTTATATTATCGCAGAAATACACAAGTTTTAACCCCTATGGTTTTTGTGCTGTTCCTCCCGCTGCTCAGGCGAGGCGCTCCTCGAAAGCCACGCCGCGATAGACTTTGTTTACTGCTCTCCCTCGCTCCGTTGCGTCCAGACCGCCCAGAACATTCTCCAAGGTGGGTATCAGTCCTCCGGTCCCCGGGACGGGAGGTCCGCCTAGTAGAGCCGCCTCCGCCCAGGACGAGAGGACGAGTACAAGTTTAAGGGGAGCTTTGTGTGACGGAGGCCCGTGGGCGTGTTCCCTCACCTCCTCCTCAGGCCTGCAGCAGGAGGGGAAGACCAGAATCCGTGTGGAGCCGGGTTTGTTTGAGTGGACCAAGTGGGTGTCTGGTGCGACCCTCCCTGCCTGGATCTCCCCCGCCGACCTGGCTGCGGCCAGCATGAGCGTGGACACGGCGTACAGGTGCGGAAACCAGGGGCAAATCACAGTTTTCACCCCTTGTATGCAAACCCTCCTATTTATAATTATAATTCTTACCCATACCAAAAACGTATCCTGTGCATAGAATTGCATTTCTATATTCTGTATATTTTTATATAATTCACTGTGTGTGTTTTGTCTTTATTTTTGGGTGTTTTAATTTTGATAGATTTTACGTTACTTTTTATTTTATTTTATTAGGGGTCGACCCGCACGGATAGAACCTTATTGTAGTTGTTCCGATTTTTATTATTATGTTTCTCTTTGGCATTTTTTGGGCTAAAAGTGTCTGGAACAGGACAACCGCTGGACCCACGGACATGGTTGAGGTCTCGTTAGAACCGGGACGTTACAGACATCCAGATCGATCTGCATTTGGAGCAGTGAAAAACCGATTGAATTTGACGGGAAGTAGCAGAGCGTTCGTGCATCACCGACATGCCAAGGTTGTAAAACTTGCGGTCGGGTGGTGGAGCGAGAGGAGTTTGTGGAGTAAGACGCTTTGTGACGTCATCATCCAATTCATGATAAATGTGCAGGTTGTGGCCACGAACATCCATTCACACCGTGTGAGTGAGTGAGTGAGTGAGTGAGTGAGTGAGTGTGTGTGTGTGTGTGTGTGTGTGTGTGTGTGTGTGTGTGTGTGTGTGTGTGTGTGTGTGTGTGTGTGTGTGTGTGTGTGTGTGTGTGTGTGGTCTTACCTGCTTGACGTGGGCGGGGCTTTTTGTTTGATATTTGATCGCTTTAGCTCTTTTTGTTAGATGCGGCGTCGTGTCCCTCCTTACTTTGCGGGATTGGAGGAAGTTGCGAGATACAAACTGCAGGAGTCCATGATGCGTTTTTTTTTGTTTGTTTTTCCAAGCTTTTTTTTCATGCTAATGGTCTGTCCAATCCTCGTACATGTAAATGCACCTGGCTGAATGAGCTCATTGTGATTGTGATTCCCTGCAGACCTCACTTTCCCATCAGTAAATTGGCGGCGTCAGAGTCCTACGACACCTACATCAATAGGAGCTTCCAGGTGACATGCGAGATCCTGGCGGAATGCAAAAGCCACGGTAAAAAAAAACCCAAAAACCCCAAAAAACAACACATATATATTGAGATGGAATTGTATGCGTGCAGGAGCTGGGAAAGCCCTAAGCTGTCTTTCCTCCCGTGAGATCTCTGCTTTGCACTTGACCTCCTTCAAACAGGAAACACCGTCCTGATCGTGGCCCACGCCTCCTCCCTGGAGGCCTGCACGCGCCAGCTGACGGGGCTCAACCCCCAAATCTCCAAGGACTTCGTCCAAGTCGTCCGAAAGGTCTGTCCGCCGCTCCTCCTCCATCTCCCTTTTGACAGATTATGACGTTGCGCTTCCGTCCCTGACGCGCTTCCGTCCCCCCCGCAGATCCCGTACCTGGGGTTCTGCGCCTGCGAGGAGATGGAGGAGACGCGGGTGTGGCAGCTAGTGGACCCGCCCATCCTGCCTCTCACACACGGACCCAACCACAGCTTCAACTGGAGGGAGATGCTTCTGCAAGACTGAGGCGCCGCCGCTCCGCCCTGCTTCTGGGGGAGGGGCATCAGGAACTGATGAATGGATATTTATTCTTCCACACAATGCGATAAATGTAACCCCCGCCCCCACCCGCGTCCCCACCCTCCCCCAATCCATGAACCATTGCGCGGCTCGGGTCATGTTCCCTATGGAGAATCACTCATTCACCCAATCAACGCTTTGAATCAACTTCACGCGGCGGTCGGAGGAGGTACCGGGTCCGCGAGCGAGAGGCGACCTGAGTGGAGGCGGAGGAGGAGGAGGAGGCAACGGCGACTCAGGTGACTCTAATACACTGTGACGAGGAAACGCGTGAAGGCGGATCCGCGAGGGAGGGAGAGAGAGAGACGGCGGTTTTGTTTTTGTCTCTTTTTTTGCCCGTCGCCCCCGACTCTGGCGGAGGAACGCGGGCCAGCGCGCTCGCCCCCTCGTCCAGGGCGGAGGTCTTCCAGCCGATCTTGCATTGCGCAAAACGTTTCGGCGCCTTTTGGGGGGGAAAAAAACAGCTTCCATCACTGTTTAGGTTTTCCTCTGAGCTTAAGAGTACGCTCCGTCCGGCCGCGGCGTTTTCCCGGCCCCCTCGCATGCCCGTTAAGGGGTCTTCATTGAATGGGGGGGTCGGTCAGGGGGCAACGCTCCTCAGCTGCTGCTTCTCTCCGCGTGGGTGGAGGCTTCGCCGCGAGGCCGCGCCTTCTCTGTTCGCTCCGCCCGCCGCTCTTCCCAAAGAGAACCAAAGCGAGATGGTTTTAGAGTTTTAATGCCATTCCAAGCGTCCCGTCAGGACAGAGTGTTGTACCTTTCGGGTCGGACCACATATCTCGAGCAGCGGGAGGTGTGGCGAGCGTGTGACGAGCGTGTGCGTGCGTTCCCTTTTACTCTTCAAGATGCTCACATTCCTTTTCCCTTATTTGGACCAATAAACACCGTCGCATTTATTCTGGAAGCCATTGGTGCATTTCCTGCTTCGCTTACGAAACACGTTGTCCGTTATTCTTATAATGTGGAGCAGAGACGATAATAATAATAGTAATAATAATCATAATAATAATAACAATAATTATAATCCTCTCCACTCGGTTTTTGCAGGTATGTTTAGATAAGATGAGTTGTGAGCTTGACATATCAACATCGCGTCAGTCTTTTCATTTCCTCGTTTTGGGAACTTTCTGGCTCCAAGTGATCCTCTTTGCGTGGTTGTTGGTGTAAAGCTGGGGTCTCAAACCACAATGACCCGGGGCCACTGGACGGATTGAGCTCTCCTGGGGGTGAATTGGCTAATAGACAGACAGACAGACAGACAGGCAGTAAGACAGACAGACAGACAGACAGATGGATGGATAGATGGACAGACGGAGGTATGGTTAGATAAATTGATTTAATGATTATTAACTGTAAATATTAAACCTCTGTTTTAAAAATTCACACTGACAAAAATAGGAAATACTTATTATAAAAATGTTACTAAATAATTTAATAAAAATAATAATTTTATACAATTAAATAGATAAATAAATAAAAAGGCTGTTAAAATATTAGAAACGTAAGTCCTTAAAAATGCTTTTTTATTTATTTTATTCAGTTTTAGATTCTGAAAACATTAAAGGGGACCTACAGTATTGTGTTCCTTTTCAAAAAGTTAATATAGGTCTCTGAGGTCCGCAAAACATGTTTTTGAACATGTTTTATTTTGCTGGAAATACCACTCAGATGACGCATTCTAGCCATTCTAACATGCCACTAAATCATCCTGTTGCTGACACTCCGCCTCAGGGGGTGGAGCCTCCCTCCTGAGGCACCTAGTACTGCGAGCCAATGAGGTTTGAGCATGACTTCCGGGTTCCGTTGTATTTAGTCCTTAAACCCTCTCTCATTTCACCTCATCAGTCCACCAAAATGTGTTTCTGAACAAATTTGAAGCGAGAAACAATCAATCCAGTGGCTGTGTCTTCACTCATATCAAATCTACAAGGTCTCATTTAAAAGTTTGTTCCGCGAAGCAGCGCAGGATGGGGCGGGGGCTCGGGGCGGGGGCTCGGGGCGGGGGCTCGGGGCGGGGGCTCGGGGCTCTTTTTGTTTCATTCCATGAAGGAAACGTCTGGAGATCAATTAAACACAGCTCCAGTTTTGTTTGGAGAAACGTGAAGCGGATTATACAGCCTACAGTACAGTCAACCTACCATGGAGAGAAAGAGAGAGCGAGAGAGACACACACACACACACACACACACACACACACACACACACACACACACACACACACACACACACACACACACACACACAGAAAGTAACACACAGCAGAATCCTTTTAAATACTTAAATTTCCATCATCTGCATTTTCTTCACGGACAGTTGCTATTAATTCCTCTTTCTGTTCAAAGATTTGTGCTGGTCTCTGCAACCAGCAGACCACTTCCCATGATTAGCTCTTGGGTATCGCTCCAGCCGTGGGTGGAGTTATGAGTCATGAGTCTCGAAACGGCCCGGTTCAGGATTCCATGTTTTCTGGACAGACGGATGGATCCCAGCAAGCAGACGGGGTTGCTTTATTTCACAGTTTGTGTTTTAGTAGAACCGGCAGAGACCCACATGGATGCGCACAAGCACTGAACAAAGTGACTTATTCGTAATAGGTCCCCGTTAAAATTATTATATATGGCATATAAATTATGTCAAGGTTTAACAACATATTATAAACATGTCGCTGGTCGCATCAAATTGTGTGGTGGGCCGGATGTGGCCCCCGGGCCTGTAGTTTGAGACCCCTGGTTGAAAATAAGTATGCGTGCCAGCCTGTCTTTTCTTTGTTTTCTCTCTTCATAATCTGTGGTGAGGTACAGCGTTCACAGCTCCAGTTTTGCGTTCACACGCAGACGGAGGGTTTATGGGACGTTTCGGAGGAAGATCTTTATTGTAAAATAATAATAATAATAATAATAATCCGATCAACGTTTAGCTCCGGTGGATGGAATCGGGGCGTAGGAACTATGACAACTTGCTTAAATACTCAAGAAGTTGCTCTGACAATAGAAAAAGCTCAAAGCTCAATATGTTGCCGTCACGTCTTCCGATGCGTGAGCACGCTCAGAAAGAGAATCTCCGCCTGCTTAAAGGAACGGTTCACAGAGTGGTGCAGTGCGCAGCGTCTCATTCGTTTCAAACGGGCCGCTGTACTCGTATTTATGGGCTGAAAATACTTTCCCGGTTATTTTATAGAAAGTACAGTTTGGAAAAATGACATTCTCTTTCACAATTTCTCTCTTTCGTTGGCAAAATGAATGTTTGAAAGTCTACAGCCTCTGTTTCAGGTTTTCTTCCAAATTTGTCCAGTTAAGGATGCCATTTGTCCCTAGTTATTATAATAATAATAGTTATAGCTGCAGGCAGCAATACATGGAGTTTAGTTGTGTTAGGTACGTATTACAGGTGTCTGAGGTTCCATAAAACACATTGTTTTATATGGACACCAATTCCAAATTTCCCAATAATTGGATCTCAAAATGTTAGACAAGTTGAACACATTTTAATATAAAACCACATTAATTGTCCATAAGATTGCAGTTTTCTGGGTTCTGTGAAATGCAGCACGAGTGACAGTTTTTCCAGTTTCCGTTAAACGCAGCATTGGCTCGTCTGTGAACGCTCTTCAGTCATTGGACGCAAATGAGATCCGAGGGACGAAGCTTGGACTTTGCGACTGCGGACGATGATGTCACAAAGCGCCCCGCGCCCTGCTCCCCGAACTAATCGAAACACGGCGAGGTCGATTTGGATCCTACTCCAACGACAACACAGGTCTGAAATGCCTCAGTTCTTACAACACCTCGAAACAGGGCTGTGCGCGCTGCGGTTGTCGTGTTTCAGATGCTTTTAGACGAGAAAAAACACAGAGAAGATTAATATTAACAGAAATCCGAGCGAAAACAGTGGATGATCTTTATTTGTACGACACCTTTCATACACGACTGCAACTCAAAGGGCTTTACATGAAAATAGAAACAAGCGCAACGCAAACAAGCAAAATGCACTTACAAAGTTGAATAATAAAACAATGAAATGCATTCAAAACAGGGACGGAATTTAGCTAAAAGTAGAAATAGAAAAAAATTGCAAACAAGCTGAATGCATTTCATAAAAAGGGTAAATATGAAATAAATGCATGATTCAAAATGTGATGATTGTCCGGTCTTAAGCTTCTAAATATTCCCCCGGACACACTGACCGCTGCACTTCCTTTTTTTCCCCTGTTTACATTCATTTTGTACAATTTTGTTATGTCTCGATTTTACCATAAACCTCTTTTTTCCTAAATTGCCCCATGTTATGTGTTATCATTGCACCGCGCCGACCTGTCCCTGGTTATCAGAGGCGGAAGTTTTTTCGCCGTCATTCCCATTTGATCATTTGTGCTTCCAACGCGCTTGTCTGCAACGGAAACGAGAGGGTAAAGATGCGGCAGCGTGGACGCAGCGCCGCGCACGTCCATCCGACCTTCACTCTGTGACTTTCACCGGGGACGAGCAGGGGACGCACCGCGTTTGTAAGCTGGGTCTCTATGTCGCCGGTCAAGTTGTTGAAGAGATCCGAGCTGAACGCGGCAGCGCGTGTTGTTCGCGCTTTAAAGATGAAATCTGATGATATCCCCCGCGCCGTGAGAGTTCCGGTTGGGATAGCCATTCGATACGCAGGCCACGGTACGCTCTGATTGGATTTTATCTCTGGGACCCCCGTCCTGAAAACATTTCCACTGGTGGGTATCATTTACTCTACGTATTCCGTGCCCGTCTGCACTGTTGTTTGGGAGATTACACTGGGACTATCATCCGCACTCTTGGACCGTCTTGTAAACTGCTTATAATAATTTTCATTTCAATTTCAGTTCAGTAACTCTCATGAACGTTAACCCACTCATCGCATGCTGTACCATCGCTGGACACGAGGGGGCGCTGCAGGGCTTCCATGTTTCAGACCAGTGGCAGTCGCACCTAGATGCCAAATATCTGTTGAGTTAAAAACAACATAATATATAAACATGTATTTATCATGTATTTAGAGGTTATAAAAGACAGAGGGAAATAATGGAATTATTTTTATTATTGGAATTATTATTTATGTGATTAGATTTTTCTAAAGTAGTTTTCCAGTTATGCCGTTCATTTTGTGTGCGTGTACAACAATACACATTTTTGGATGATTATTGACATACCATCTAAAACAGTGTTTATTCATCAAACTGAAAGATGCTTCTGTCGGGCGATCTGGATGCGACTTTCTGACGGCACAGATGTGTGTTCACACCCCAAAAAAAAAAAAAGCTTCAATTTGTAAGAACCCACATGAAATCTATAGAAATGGTGACATTGAGATGTAATTTTTTTTTTAAACTGAGAAAACATAAAACGCATAGTTTTCACAAACAGAATCTGATTGCGGGTGGAAAAGCACCAACATCATTAAATGGAAATCGTTTAATGGGCACCGCTTCATTACTTTCGTCCAATTTGTTGTTTAATCAGTCGATTAACAGTTGTTTTTTGTATAGTAGGACAAAAAGCATTCACCTGAATGTGATGTTTATCCCTAAATAATGAGGAACAGTGTCCCTTGCAGAGTAGTCTGAATAAGAAATTACTTTTGAATTTCAATACATTTCTGAAAAATATTCCATTGATTCCATCAGCTTCAGACTAAAGATCGGGTGCATTTAGGTGTGAATCATTTAACTAAAACCTTGTTTAATTCATTCTTTATGGATAGTTAGTTGGTGAAAGACACTAATAACAATGTGAAGAAACACTCATAAATAAGCAGCAGGTTATGGAAAGTCACTCACACAGCTAATCAAGTTATTTTGATATGTTTTAATTGAACTAAATAATATAGAGCTGTCTCAATTATCACAAGGAAGCCCGATCACATGGTTTTGTCAAATTTGTCACCACATCAGGTTTCCACCCACCTTGAAGTTGTTTCCATCAATTTGGCTGAAGCCCGGTTTTAATATTCCAATTTTCAATGCCAATACATGCTGCAATAGGTACAGTCGACATGTAGCCTGCACATTTTATTTCATGCCACTGTTATAGGTGAATAAAATGAACAAAAAATACTTAAGTTGTCAATTCAATAACCTGTATGACAATGCATCGTCAAATAAAATGCCATGAATGTGAGTGTTGTTCATATTCTTAATTAATTGGAGTAGGCCTTGAAATTCTCATTATTCTGGCTAATGGTTGCATGGAGCTGAGCAGCCTGTCATTACCCAGATCCTCTTATAAAAACATCCAAAGTCAAAGGCAGTTTAATTAAGACGACAAACCGTGAAATAAACGCATTTCTTTTATATGTTTATTTCAAAATTCAATGTTTTCATTCTGACAACAGGGGGCGTGACCGCACCCTTTGCACCAACTTATACTGTAACATGTCCCTTGAATAACACAGAGTAACAGAGTAACGCTAAAAGAGGAAATGTAACCGATAGTTCTAGGTGACATCATTATGACGCCGATGGCTGTGACTGTCGGTGTGTTTGTGTGTTGTATGATGGTTCTTAACAGCACACGAACACACACCAAGAAGTAGGGCGTTCACATCTGAAGATCTGTGGACGAGTGGAAGCCTTCACTGCCGTTCCTCCAGGCAGAATGTGAAGATTTTAAAATGTGAGATCCATAAAGGACACGCCTTGTCTGGTTGTTGGCTTTTTTTTGGTGTCGCTAAACGCCAGCCTGCAACACCACGTTTACCTCTGCAAACGCACTCTGTCGCTCTTCACCTCCATCCCCGGGACTCATTGTGTCGAACAACAGGGCTATTCATCCTGACCAACAGAGCCCCCGCACCTAATAAGTGATGAATAAGAGGAGTGGGAGGTAGGAGGTGAGAGTGAGGGAGAAGAGTGAGGGTCGAGACAGAGGGGTGATAGAGGAGTGAGAGAAGTGAGAGGGGAATGAGCGAGGAGAGGGAGGTGAGAGGCGTGAGTGAGGGAGGAATGAGTGAGAAGAGTGGCAAGTGAGAGAGGAGTGGGAGAGGGGTAAGACAGAGAGGGAGGAGTGAAAGAAGTGTGGGGGAGGAGTGAGATGAGAGTGAGGAAGGAGAGGGGGAGGAGGGAGGAGAGGCGTGAGGGGAGTGAGACAAGTGGGAGGTGAGAGAAGAGTGAGAGGGAAGTGAGAGGGGTGAGGCAGAGGAGTGAAAGGATGAGAGGAGTGAGAGACAAGTAAGAGAGATGTGAGGCAGATGAGTGAGATGGGAGTGAGAGGAGAGAGGGAGGAGTGAGAGGGGAGAGTGAGGTGAGAGGAGGGTGAGATGGGGGAGTGAGAGTGGAGCAAGGGAGGAGTGAGAGAGAAGTGAGGAACGAAGGTAAGAGAGGAGTGAGGGAAGTGATATAGAGGAGTAAGGTGAGAAGAGAGAGTGGGAGGTGAGAGTGAGGGAGGAGTAAGAGAAGAGTGGGAGGAGTGAGAGATGAGAGTAAAAGAGGACTGAGAAGTGGGAGGTGAGAGGAGAGGGAGGAGTGAGAGGGAAGTGATACAGTGGAGTAAGAGAGAGGTGAGAGAGAAGTGAGATGGAGGAGTGGGATATGAGAGAGGGAGGAGTGGGAGGTGAGAGAGGAGAGAGGGTTGAGTGAGAGAGGAGTACGAGGTGAGTGAGAGGAGTGGGAGGACTGAGATATGAGGGTGAGTGAGAGGAGAGGGAGGAGTGAGACCGGAGTAAGAGAGAGGTGGAGGAGGAGAGCGTGAAAGGCAGGAGTGAGAGAGGAGTGAGAAGAGTGAGAGAGAGTAATGGGAGGTGAGAGAGGAGTGAGGGAGAGGAGTAAGAGGGAGGAGTGAGAGAAAGTGGGAGATGGGAATGAGAGGGAAGTGAGACAGAGCAGTAAGAGAGGTGAGAGGAGTGAGGGGAGTGAGGGATGAGAGTGAGACAGGAGTGAGAGTGAGAGGCTGGAGTAAGAGGAGTGGGAGGTGAGAGGAGTGAGAAGAGTGAGGGAGAGCAACGGGAGGTGAGAGGAGTGAGAGAGAGTGGGGGATGCAAGTGAGAGGAGTGAGAGAGGGGTGAGAGGGATGAGTGAGATAGAGGAGTAAGAATATTGGGAGGAGTGAGAGATGAGAGTGAAAGAGGGGTGAGAGGAGTGGGAGGTGAGAAGGGGTGAAATAAGTGAGGTGAGGAGTAAGTGAGCAGATTGGGAGGTGAGAGGAGTGAGGGAGAGGAGTACGAGGGAGGGGTGAGAGAATGAGTGGTGAGGGAGAGGGAGTGAGAGGGATGAGCGATGGGAGAGAGAGAGAAAGAGAGGAGTGAGATAGGAGTGAGAGAGGAATGAGAGAGGAGTGAGAGGCAAAGGTTAGAGAGGAGAGTGAGAGTAAGGTAAGATACAGGTGAGAGGAGTGAGAGGGAGGAGTGAGAGGGGGGAGTGAGAGAAGAGTGGGGGGTGAGAGTAGTGAGGGGAGAGTGAAAGGGAGGAGTGGGAGGGGAGTGAGATGGATGGGTGAGAGAGGAGAGTGAGAGGAGTGGGTGTGATGAGTGAGAGATGAGAGAAGAGTGAGAGGGAGGGGAGACCGGGGGGCGAGAGAGAGGTGTGAGGGAGGAGTGAGAGAGGAGATGGAGGTGAGAGAGGGGTGAGAGGACTGAGTGAGAGGGAGGGGTGAGGTGAAAGAGAGGAGTAAGAGGGAGGAGTGGAGTAAAAATGTGTCGGAAGGAGCTGGGGTGGGGTTTTTGTTTTTTTTGGGGGTTTTCTTGTTTTTATTCTGAAATGTCTCACTCCGTCAGTTTAATTCAACCTTTTTAATTTGTCATCTTGAATGCAATTCAGTTTGGTACTTGGGAGAAAGTTCTGCCCTTCTTTGTGAGACCGTACGCTCTGTCTCCCAGTTCAGGCGAAGGGAAGAGGGAGGGAGGGAGTGAGGGAGGAGAGACAGAAAGAAGGAGGAGGAGGAGGAGGAGGAGGAGGAGGAGGAGGGAGGTGGAGAAAGGCTGGAGTCGCTCACCAGAGGAGTGTGCATTTCTCACCGAGCTGCTCTGTTTGCTCCTCGCTCTGTTTTTATTTGCAAAGGGTCGGCGTGTGCACCTGCGTGTTTGAGGACTCTGCCCTCTCTCTCTCTCTCTCTCTCTCTCTCTCTCTCTCTCTCTCCTCTCTCTCTCTCTCTCTCTCTCTCTCTCTCTCTCTCTCCTTCTCTCTCTCCCTCTCTCTTTCTTCTCTCTCTCTCTTCTCTCTCTCTCTTTGCTCTTGCCCCCCTCTCTCTCTCTCTCTCATTTCAACTTGTTTATCAGTGCTGTCATGTTAGCACTCATGCAGCAGGAGAGACAGAACCGGATCTGGAGGAACCAAAATAACAAATGTCCAGGCAGAGGAAGTGTGTGTGTGTGTGTGTGTGTGTGCGTGTGTGCGTGCGTGCATGTGTGTGTGTGTAAAAGTTAGTCCCTCCATCTTGGGGGGCGATAGAACACCCGGAGGGAGCAGACATGTCTTCGCTCCATGGAACTGGAAAGGTAAGTTCCTCAGTGTAACTCTGTTTAACTGGAACCAACCGGCTCTATTAGGTTCAGAAGTTAAGTTCTCCACTCGTGTTGACGTGGTTCAGACAGGGCCGTGTGTGTGTGTGTGTGTGTGTGTGTTGATTAATGTGTGCATGCTGCTGTATATGTGTGATGATGTGTGTGTGCGTGTTCCTGTATATGTGTGTGTTGATGTGTGTCTATGTGTTCCTGTATATGTGCGTGCGTGTGTGTGTGTAAGTTCTCCACTCGTGTTGACGTGGTTCAGACAGGGCTGTGTGTGTGTGTGTGTGTGTGTGTGTGTGTGTGTGTCTGTGCATGTTCCTGTATATGTGTGTGTTGTGTGTGTGTATGTATCTGTATATGTATGTGTGTGCACCTTTGTTCCTGTGTGTGTGTGTGCGTGTGTGTGTGTGTGTTTACGCACATGTGATCCTGTATTCATACGTGCGTGCGTGTGTGTATGTCTGTCATGCGCGTGTGTGTGATCCTGTATTGGTGTGTGTGCATGCGTGCGTGTGTGCGTACACGTGCACACGTGATCCTGTACGTGTGCATGGGTGCGTGTGTGTGTGTGTGATCCTGTATTTACATGTGTGTGTGTGCGTGCTCCTGTGTGTCTGTGCGCGCGCGCGTGTGATCCTGTGTGTGTGTGTGTGTGTGTGTGTGTGTGTGTGTGTGTGTGTGTGTGTGATCCTGTACGTATGTGTGTTCCTGTACCGTGTGTGTGTGTGTGTGAGATCCTGTATTTGTGTGTGTGTGCGCGCGTATTCCTCTACGTATGGGGAGTGTGTGTGTGCGTGTGTGCGAGTGCGTGTGCATGTGCGTGTGTGGGTGTGTGGGTGTGTGATCCTGAATTTGTGTGTGTTTGTGCGTGCGTGTTCCTGTGAGTGTGGCGTGTGTGTGTGTGTGTGTGTGTGTGTGTGTGTGTGTGTGTGTGTGTGTGTGTGTGTGTGTGTGTGTGTGTGTGTGTGTGTGTGTGTGTGTGTGTGTGTATGTATGTGTGTGTGTTGGAGTTTCCCATGCGTCGACCGGTCTATGATTCATGTTGTTTTGGATTAGTCCGGCTGGTGACTTTCTCCCGGGGTCTGTCTGTTTTTATTTTCTGTGTTGAGATGTTCAGACATTTCACGTGTCCAGAAATAGACACAGACACCCCACAACACACTGTGTTACTCACACAAACATACACAAACACACACACACAAAAAAACACACACAAACACACGTAAACACACACATAAACACGTAGAGATAACGGCAGGAAAACCAGAGGACAGGCCCTTCCCAGTAGTAACTGTTGTTATTAAGTCACTTGAGTTGACTAAGTCATTATCAACATAATGTTCGAAGACAATATAGACATTTAAATGAAAAGTATTTAAAACTCTGTGCTTTTGTGTTGGGAGTCGTAATAAATGGAGTTGGTTGTTGATCCGAACGCCTTGACCGATGGACAGATGTCATACGACACTTGGACATCTTCTGTTTTTTTTGTTTATATATATATATATATATATATATATATATATATATATATATATATATATATATATATATATATATATACACACACACACACACACACACACACACATACATACATAGTATATATATATATATATATATAAATATATATATATATATATATATATATATGTGTTTGTATGTATAAACATGCTTGGATGCCAGATGAGGGAACTGGAACAGCGAAACACAGAACAGTTGAAGGAGTGTAATGGAAGGGTTATTTGGAGGTGAGGGGCTTGTTTCAGGCTCTGCACGCTTCACATTCTTCCTCGTGACCTCTGTGGAAAACAACAACATGCGCTCGAAGGTCACGGCGCCGCGGCCGGTGGCTTCGCTGTTTCCATGGCGTCGCTCTGGGCTCTGTGTTGTTTGTGTTGATGGATGAAGGGGACGTTCAGTCATGGAGATCAGCGAAGGAGTCGCCGCGCTAAAGTGACACATTAGTGAATACAGAACAGGATGAGAAATGGACCTAAAAATAACCCGCTTGTAGAACAGTGATAACCCTATTCCAAATCCAAAGTCTCCATCTGCATAATAGCACTTCTGCTCTGGCATTTCATATTTGTATAATATCTATTTACAATAAAATGCCATTCACCTGCAGCCACGAGGAATGGATGTGGTTTGGTGAACTTCTAAGGTAATGAGAGGAATGGGAGAAATGTCTCGTTGTCAAGGGCGAGATCAACCAGCCATGCTTTTGTAAAGTGAAACTGTGTCAGAACCCGTTTTGATCTAACAACTTGGGAATGAAACCAGATCAAGGTTGGAGGTCAGAGTCTATAGTAATGGATCACAGAGCAAAGTGAAGGTTAATGTCGGGCTTTTGTCTCGGGTCGGATAATATCACTATTGACACACGCCATTAAACATAAAGCTGCAGGATAATCCTCAAACCAACTGCAGTGCACGGCAACAAGCCTTTGCCTTCGCCTGAGGATCAGGCCTTAAAAATCCAATCTGTTTCAATGAGGTGCTTGTTCAATTCAGGGAACCATCTTTCCTGTGTGTATGTGCACGTTTTACTGTGTGCTTGCATATTTGACTGTGTGTGTATGTGCATGTTTTACTGTGTGTATATGCAAGTTAAAGTTCATGTTTTACTGTGTGTATGTGCGTGTCTTACTGTGTGTATGTGCATGTTTTATTGTGGGTGTACGTGCATTTTTTACTGTGTATTTGCATGTTTTACTGTGTATTTGCATGTTTAACTGTGTGTATGTGCATGTTTTACTGTGTGTATGTGCATATTTTAATGTGTTTGTTCATGTTTTACTGTGTGTGTGTGTGTGTGTGTGTGTGTGTTTGAGCATGTTTTACTATGTGTGTGTGTGTGCATGTTTAATGTATATGTGTGTGTGTGTGTTTTTTTTTCTTTGTGTGTGTGTGTGCGTGCGCACGTGCATGCATGTTTTTCTGAGTGTGTGTGTGCGTGTGTGTGTGTGGAGTTATATTTCCCACTTGTATTGTGATCGTGCACAAAAACACTGTTCCATATTCAGAAAAATGTAAAGTGTGCTGCTGCAGATGCCTTTAAGGTAAAAAACAAACAGAATAGAATCGAATTTTGCAGTTACAATTTCCTGGATCATTGGTGGGAAACCTCTGGCCCTCGGGCCCATCACGGCCTTCCAGTTAACATCCCTCTGGGTGTTTCCTTGATCTGATGGGGCAGTTGTTTTTATTTCATCCGTACCGTTTCTAGCAAAAATTTGCAGAACAAAATGATGAACCCTTGCTTTGGAAGTAAATAAAAATTGGCTGTTTTTAAAAATAATGAATAGTGATTGTAATAATAGTTTTTATATTTTAATAAGGCCCTTATATATGTCATTTGAATATATATTCTGGAGGCCAAGAAGAGAAAGAGAGTGAAGGAAGAGCCAAAGATAAAACGGTGGCAGTTGAGTGTGAGTGTGAGTGTTGCATGCAATTTAGGGAAGAGGTAAAGCAGGCAATAGGTGGGAATGAAGGGTTACCAGGTGACTGGGAAACAACTGCAGAAGTGGTGAGGGAGACGGGCCAAGAAGGTACTCGGTGTATCGTGCGGGAAGAGGAAGGACGATAAGGACTCTTGGTGGTGGGATGAGGAAGTACAGGAGAGCATAGAGCAGAAGAGGTTGGCGAAGAAGAAATGGCGTAGTCCGAGAGATGGAGAAAGTAGACGGGAGCACAAGCTGACGCGGCGCAAGGCGAAGAGAGAAGTGGCAAAGGCAAAGGAAAAGGCGAGTTGTATGAGAGGTCGGACAGTAAGGAAGGAGAAAAGGACTTGTACTGATTGGCAGGACAAAGGGACCAAGCTGGGGAGGATGTACAGCAGGTTAGGGTGATGAAGGATAATGATGGGAATGTGCTGACTAGTGAGGAGAGTGTGTTGAGAAGGTGGAAGGAGTACTTTAGGAGTTGATGAATGAAGAAAACGAGAGTGAGAGAAGAGTGGATGATGTGGGGATAGTGGATCAAGAAGTGCAGCAAATTAGCAAGGACGATGTGGGAACAGCATTAAAGAAGATGAAGAGTGGAAAGGCAGTTGGCCCAGATGACAGACCTGGGGAAGCATGGAAATGTATAGGTGAGATGGCAGTGGCGTTGCTAACGAGACTGTTTAATACCATCCTCCAAAGGGAGAGGATGCTGTGGGAGTGGAGAAGAAGTGCACTGGTACCCATCTTCAAGAATAAGGGACATGTACAGAGCTGTAGTAACTAAAGGGGAATATAATTAAGTTGATCAGCCACAGCATGAAGCTATGGGAAAGGGTAGTGGAGGCCAGGTTAAGAGGAGAGGTGGGGATCAGCGAGCAGCGGTACGGTTTCATGTCAGGAAAGTGTGCTACAGATGCAATGTTTGCTTTAAGAATGCTGATGGAAAAGTACAGGGAAGGCCAGAGGGAGTTGCAGTGCAACTCCCTCTGGCCTCTGCCCTCCCTACTGTGGATTTAGAGAAAGCATATGATAGGGTGCCGAGAGAGGAAGTGTGGTATTGCATGAGGAAGTTGGGGGTGGCAGAGATGTACATATGAGTGGTACAGGATATATATGAGGGCAGTCAGACAGTAGTAAGGTGTGCAGTAGGCGTGATGAAGGCATTCAAAGTGGAGGTGGGATTGCATCAAGGATCAGCTCTGAGCCCTTTCTTGTTTACAGTGGTGATGGACAGGTTAACGGATGAGATCAGGCAGGAGTCTCCGTGGACTATGATGTTCGTGGATGACATTGTGATCTGTAGCGAGAGTAGGGAGCAGGCGGAGGAGAGCTTGGAGAAGTGGAGGCATGCATTAGAGAGAAGAGGAATGAAAGTCAGCCGGAGCAAGACAGAATACATGTGCCTGAATGGGAGGGAGGGCGGCGAAAAGCTGAGAATGCAAGGAGTGGAGGTGGAGAAGGCGGATGAGTTCAAGTACTTGGGGTCGACCATCCAAAGCAGCAGAGAGTGCGGGAGAGAGGTGAAGACGAGAGTACAGGCAGGGTGGAGTGGGTGGAGAAGTGTGTCCAGAGTGATCTGTGACAGAAAGGTTAAAGCAAGAGTGAAGGGGAAGGTCTACAGGACGGTCGTGAGAGCAGCCATGTTGTACGGTTTGGAGGCGGTGGCTCTGACAAAAAGGCAGGCGGCTGAACTGGAGGTGGCAGAGTTGAGGGGCGTTGAGGTTTTCATTGGGAGCGACGAGGACGGACAGGATTAAGAACGAGGACATTAGAGGGACAGCTCAGGTCGGGCAGTTTGGTGGAAAAGTGAGGGAGGCCAGATTGAGATGGTTTGGACACGTGTGGGGGAGAGATGAGAGTTACGTTGGGAGAAGGAGGCTGAGGGTGGAGCTGCCAGGCAAGAGGAAAAGAGGAAGCCAGAGAGAAGCTTCATGGATGTGCTGAGGGAGGACATGTAAGGGAGGAAGGTTGGTGTAAGGGAGGAAGATGCGCAGAACAGATGGTGTTGGAGGCAGATGATCCGCTGTGGCCACCCCTAACGGGAGCAGCCCAAAGCAGAAGAAGAAGAAGAAGAAGAAGAAGAAGAAGAAGATATGTCATGTGTGTGGCTATGGACTGGACTCGCTCTGTCTTACTCTGCCAGGCAAAATGTGTGTGAAAGTGTGTAAAGGTAGGTGTAGAACGTGGAAGGGTGAAGGGTGAAGGTAGAAGCTGGGTGTGGTAAGTACAAGGTAGGTGTAAAAGGTGGAAGGGTGAAGGTAGAAGGTGGGTGTGGTAAGTAAAAGGCAGGTGTAAAAGGTGGAAGGGTGAAGGTAGAAGGTGGGTGTATAAGGTGGGTGTAGTAGGTAGGTGTTGAAGGGAGGTGTAGAAGGTGGCTGTATAAGGTAGACGGGAGGTGTAGAAGGTAGGTGTAGACGGTGGGTGTAGAAGGTTGAAGGTAGGTGTAGAAGTTAGAAGGTTGCAGGTAGGTGTAGAAGGCAGGTGTAGAAGGTAGAAGGGTAAATGTAGACGGTGGGTGTGGGACGTAGAAGTTAGAAGGGGGAAGGTAGGTATAGAAGGTAAGAGGTGGATGTAGTAGATAGAAGGTAGAAAGTTGATGTAGGAGGTAGAAGGTTGAAGGCGGATGTAGTACGGAGAGGGGAGGTGTAGAAGGGAGGTGTAGAAGATGGAGGGGAGGAGTAGAAGGTGAAAGGGTGTAGAACATTTCCACGGAAACAGGAACGAGATGGACGCCCGTGTGACCTTTCAGACGTGGGGCGTTCAGAGACGGCGTCGACGTTGCTGTTGAAGGGACGTTGATGAAATCCAAACCCCGTCCTTCAACGTCTTGTTTTGGTTTCTGACGTCCGTGTCAAGTCAGAGCATCGTGCGTGGACCACGAGGGTTCGGACCGACGCCCCTCGCGCTCTGATCCAATCCGCTTCCATCGTGCTGGGTTGTCACCTCCACCCGTTGTTTGGAAAGTACGCAAGCTCCTTCAGCCCAAATGAGGTACAGCAGCATCACAACCAGCTGGCAGCAGTTCATGTCATATCATGAGCGACCCCGTCAATATTCTATTGAATCCATATTGAATTCACCCTCTGGACCATAATGCACTGCGTCATGCAGGTGCAGGAGGTGCACTTCTCCATCTGGCAGTAAATTAGAAATCGTGTTATTGTTTGTTTCCCGTTACATGGACGACGCGGCGTTCCCCCGGTTGAACCACATGCCGGCTGTCAGTTGTGAAATATGACTTCACCTCTCCCCCCCCCCCCCTCTCTCTCCCCCCCCCCCTCTCTCTCTCTCTCTCTCACTTTCTCACTCTCTCTCTCTCGCTCTTCTCTTCTCTCCTTCCATCCCTGCTACCTTTTACCTATTTCCTCTCCCTCTCCCGTTTCCTCCGTCAGCAGTTTTCCTTCCTTTGCCTTTGTATGCGTTCCCCTCTTAACCCTTTATTTTGACGCGCTTTCCCTGTCCGTGTGAAAACCGAGCCCCAAAGTAAAAAAACAAAAACAAAACCCCCCAATCTTGCCCTTGCGACCTGGTGCAGCGTTTTTTTTCTTCTCCTTTTTTGTTTTTTGTTTTAGATGATCGATGTGTGTCAGCCTGCGCAGCGTCGGGATTTTTCCAACCCAAATTTAACTGACGTCGGTGGATTTTCTGGGGGGGGGGGGTCGCGCGCTGGAGGCGTGTGGCTCAACCTCGGGCGGGGCCGGGGCGGGTCAGCGGCGTCGGGGTTTGCACTCTAGAGACGTTTTGCTTCCTTTGATGTGCTTCTTTATCTGGTGCTGTGTCTCATTTGACGTCGTGTGTTGTTTTGTTTTCTCTGATTATTTTGGGTTTGTGGAACGTGGTCACTCGGTGTACGCAGGGAAGAGATCCCTCACCCCCCCCCCCGCGGCCTCTCCCCGGGGCCCCCGCGGTGTCGGGGCCCCCGCGGTGTCGGACTCAGTTACCTGGCGGGTGCTTCTGAGAAATCTGGCCGTCGACCAGAGAAATGGACCAAAATAAACACGGTTCCTTGGGGGGGGGGGGGATTCGGAGCGCTCAGAACACATCCAGATGTTCTCTTCCCGGCTCGGGTGGTGCACGTGACGGAGCAGGAGAGGGAGAGACACCGCACCGGGCGTCCGGTGCCGAGGTTCAGATCCAGGATCTGACGCTGGGTTCGAGTCCCAGAGTGACACAGAGACTGTGTGTGTGTCTGTGTGTGTGTGTTTGTGTGTGTGTGTGTGTGTGTGTCAGCTGCTTTGAGGTGTCACTAACACCCCTTGGTTTGTAAATATTTATTAATAGGTTACTCCAAACCTGGCCTCGCACCCTCAGTGCAGTCCTCAGGATCATATGGTTCCATTCCTTTTCTAAATGAATAAATTAGAAACATTTAAACCAACATGTCATGTGCTTCTACCTGGGGTTAGAACAGGTAGAATCCCATTGTGCGACTATTAATGTAATTACGGTACTATTGATATCACTCCTTCTAGAGTGATAGCCGGATGGACGGACAGACAGACAGAAAGACAGAACCACAGACAAAATGACAGACAGACAGAATGACAGACAGACAGAACAAGAGACAGACAGACAGACAGAACAAGAAACAGACAGACAGACAGATGGAACAACAGACAGACAGACAGGCAGAACGACAGACAGACAGAACGACAGACAGAAAAACAGACAGAACACCAGCCAGCCAGACAGACAGACAGACAGACAGACAGGCAGAACGACAGACAGACAGAACGACAGACGGAACAACAGACAGACAGACAGACAGACAGACCGAACAATGGACAGACTTCTCTTGTGCTCCTCCCTCTTTTCAATGGACTGTTTGATTTGACTGAACAAAAAAAACTCTCAGGAATGTTTTTATTTGGTTCTTTTAATAAAAACATGTTTTTTATTTTATTATATTAATAAAAAACATTGGTTTCACCCCCTGACAGAAACATTTCCTGGTTCCTCCTTGATGCCCGGCCTCTCCTTCACACATTTCAAACACATGGGATGGCAGAAGGCCCTTTCAGATAGGACTCCATAACACTTGATTATTTCCCCGAGGGGAGCTTCAGGAGAACTTACCGGCTTTTCAAATAGTTTGTCCCTGGGGTTCTGGAACTGACTGTTCGTACGTGTTCCAAAGTGATCGACGTCAATCTGCGGAAGCTGTAAAAGGATTTTTGCCTTCGTCGTTTTTCGGATGTTTCCCTGAGCACTGCGGGGGGAATGTGTGTTGCATTCCAAACTCCTGCAAATACACCTGGAGATGAAAGTGATTGTGGTTTGGATTAGAGGGGAGAAAAGCCCCGTGTTCAGTTGGACTGGAAGGGCTTTCCTCGTGTCCTCACAGTCTTCACATTGGGGAGGGCAGCCTTTGCTGCGTGCACAACGCACCGATCACGCCTCGTCCACGTAGGGATCATGGTTTTAAACTCTGGAAGAAAATAATCTCTGATGCAATATTATGTTCGGAATCCCAGACAGTCCAGAGAACCAGGACGCATGCTTCTCGCCGCGTCCTTTCTGGTTTGAATTGAACCGACTGGTGGAACTGGGCAAACGTTTGACCGTCAACAGTGACATAAATAAATGAAAAAAGAGGAGAGGGAGTGTGAGACTGGAGCCCATTCTTTTTCCCACAGATATATTTGGACTTTGGACTTTATTTTGTGCGTTTTTGGTGTCACGATAATAAAATCCAAGTCTCCATTGAAATAAGAACATTATTTGCCGAGGAACACTTCCTGGTATCCTGTTTTTTACTGATTTCATTGTTTTAATTATTTTATCATTCTGGTAATGATAAAATAATTTTGAAATAATTAGTTTTTAATGTAAAGCGCTTTGAGTGACATGAACCCGTTGACTGGAACCCGTTGTTATTGCTCAGAATTTCATCGTTATTATTCTCCTTGGCATTTTTCGGGCTAAAAGTGTCTGGAACAGGACGACAGCTGCAGCTACGGACACGGTTGAGGCCCCGTTAGAACCGAAATGTCTCAGACATCTCGTGGTTCGGTTCCAAATCGATCCACATACGGAGCAGTAATTTGTGAAATTTATAGATGATAT
>NC_137200.1:24939048-24941548 GCF_960531495.2 Zeus faber | reverse complement strand
GGATGTCAGATTTATGTGAGGATGGATGTCAGATTGATTTGAGGGTGGATGTCAGATGGATGTGAGGATAGATGTCACATTGACGTGAGGGTGGATGTCAGATGGATGTTAAATGGATGTCAGAGGGATGTCAGTTAGATGTGAGGGTGGATGTCAGATGGATGTAAGATAGATGTGAGGGTGGATGTTAGATGGATGTGAGGGTGGATGTCAGATGAATGTGAGGATGGATGTGAGGGCGGATGTGAGATGGATGTGAGGCTGGATTTCAGATGGACGTGAGGATGGATGTCAGAGGGATGTGAGGGTGGATGTCAGATGGATGTGATGATGGATGTGAGGGTGGATTTGAGGGTGGATGGAGAGGCCCTGACTCCGGCTCTTTGCCTCGATGTGTCATCTTGGTGCAGTGCTTCATGCTCGGTGCATAAAAGCGGTTGAGCCGGGCATGAGGAACTCCGCCCTTTTTTCGATTCCTCTCCACCAACCTTATTCAGCACCATCACAAATCGAACCTTTTTATTCCGAATATATAAGGAATTGTTGAATTCCTTATTATTCCTTATATTATTGAATCAATTTAAATAATAGTTCAACTCCCTTTTTGCAATTTTAAACCCGCTGTTTTGTTTCTGGACGACCTGGAGACATCATATGATCACACATTATAATTATTATTATTATTCTTACTCATTATTATGAATGTGTTTGCTGATATATTAATTTTGATCCGTAATGTCACGCGTCCACCCCCTCGCCGCGGTGTTCTCCGCTCCATCGTTCCATCCTGTTTTTCCCCAGTTGCCGGTGCAGTTCTAATAACCCCCTCGGTTCTGTGCTGCTGCTGCTTCCATCTGGGTTTGATTCCCTGGTGTTGCCTTAGCGTTGTGCTAAGCGGGGTCAGAGCTTCATCGGGACGGACGCCACATATCTCACATTCTTCGTTTTTTCTTCGGTTCTTCCCTAAGACCGTTAATGATGATAATAATAATAATAATAATAGTAACTATAATAAAAAATGTAGCTGCAGGCGGCGATGCACAGAGTCCAGTTTATTGCTTTTAGGTACGTGTTACAGTCTTTTGGTTCCCGTGAAATGCAACGCAATTTTGCAGAGGTCACCAACGTTGTGGAAGTTATGTCCGTGTTTCTGCCACTCGGTTGAAATAATCCTGAAGAACGGTGTTTTTTAGAATTGAGATCAATACAATTGTTTGTTCAATGTAGCACGAGTTACAGGTTTTTGTTTTTTACGACCACTTGGAGACTTACGGTGGATTTGTACGGCGTTGGTTGGTAATGTTATAAAGTGACTGCTCTCAATAGATCACCAACTTTTCTCAAGGAGAATTTATAAAGTTGTATCAATAGTTCTTTACACAAATGTAGATGGTATGAATCAAACTTGCACGACGGTAAATATGAAACATTCCCATTTCAAGCATTGATCATCAGTTGTAACGTGACATCACTGGTGTCACATTAGACAGCTCAGTTCTAAATAACTGAGCTGAAGACATGTCAGGTAATTGTTTTGTTAAACAGTTGTCCAAACTATCTGGACAAAATAATCAAACAAATATCAGTATTTATAAAGATGAAAAGATAAATAATCAGTGTATATTATTAAAATGGCAATCTTAAATAATAATAAAAAAGAAAATGGACAACTTGTATTAAGTTGTCAAAGTAAACAGTGTTAATTAACATGGTGTTATGTGGATGTTTTTAACAAAAAAAACAACAATGTTTAGAAAGTGAATTTTTATAACAACTTGATATTTTTATTTCTATGGTACATAAACTAAACCATCTTAAAAAAGGTAAATAAAGAAATGATTCACCTTCATTGTCCTTTTTAAAAAATTTTTTTTTACAATTTTCTGTTACTTGGTGACATCAGTCGTAGTTGGACGGTGGAAATGTTTGGCGTCAAGTCGTCATTTTGTATTCAACCAGGTAACGCCGCATGACAGACATTGTAATAGTTACTGTGACGTCCACGTCAGGTTGCATTGCATCATGGGTAACTTCTACATTCCACTCATGTTGTTTTGTACCAGGTAACGTTGCCTGACAGACATTGTAATAGTTCCTGTGACATCCACGTTAGGTTGCATTGCATCATGGGTAACTTCTCGACCCCCACTGATGTTGCACTTGTATTTCTCTGTGAACTGGAGTCTGTTCCACCCTTGACAGGGTGTGGTCGTCATCGTCAGTGTTAAAATTTCCCCGACGTCCCCCACACTTGATGCATACATGTTTGTTTGTCAGACTAGTGGATGATATTATCATGGCCACTATTTAACACTTCCACGTCCGGGTGTTTCATGTCACTTTCATTCCGTGCGACTGCTACGTCTGAACTCGGTAGAATGATGGCGTTCTTGGTGCTTCCTGGTGCTGCAACTTCCTCCAATGTGAGTTGTAATTCTGAACTGGGAGGTTGATGTGTGAACGATAATTCCGTTGGTTCCATTTGTGAGCTTCCTGTCAC